>NW_028240897.1:0-15872 GCF_964263255.1 Lissotriton vulgaris
AGAAAGGGAATTTTATATGATATTATGTATATATTTCTCTAGCAGCAGATTCCTTTCAACAATAGTTCATTTTAATTGCACAGCTAAATATCCTGCAAAAACATGATTAGCACATATATAAAAAGACAATGGCGCACTACTAACCATATGTGATCAAGGGCTTTCGTAGCCCGAAATGCGTCGTTTGTGGGCTGTGGTGAAATAAAAAAATACCTTGCCTGAAGAGCTGTGGGTCCAAGTCTCCTTCTTCGCTGCCGCTGAGGGTTGGAAGTGGCAGGAGTTTTACGCTGGATATATATATATATACATATATATATATATATATATGCCTCAAACCGAGTCCATCAGCAGAAAACGACTTCCGTCCTGCCAGAAAGATACCTTGGACACGGACCTTCGAGTTAGTGCAATTTTATTTAGATTGTTGCAGATATATGCCGCATGAAGTTTCGGCTCCGTGGAGCCTTTTTCTCATGACAACTCAATTCTTAGCCGTGCTCATTTTAAAGTGATAGTGCAAGTTTGAAATTCACCACGTGACTGTTACATTTATGGATAAGGAAGAAATCTCGCTTGTTAGCACCAAACCAAGATTGATATATATATCACTCAAAGTTCTTTCGTATTGCTAGGTATTTGTCCAGAATGAATGGGCCATAAAAATTGCCCCTAAATGCTTGTAATTCTGTTTTCTACACAATCATGTTTAAATAACATTGCAGTCAAATAGGAAATAAAAACCAAAGCTGGCCCATTTTGAAATAATATGATACACAGCATATAGATTATATTCGCTGGTGGTACATAAAATATCCCATAACATAGTTGCTGACATACAGATGGCTTGCGACATGTCATTAAGTATGTCACACAGCATACTAAAAAAGATAATACCGGCATGAATGCCCTTACGGAATGTTCGTGAAATACTGAGCATGAACCTAAGAAAACTCAAATGCATATATATTTGATCAGACCTATCGGCAAATTATGCATAGTGACAAATATCAGTTAAAATAACAAAAAATGCTCACTACTTACTATACATAATTGGATGACTGTCATATAAAGTGCAAATATGCAGAATAGTGCAAAAACGCAATGTAAACGTGACAACTCAATTGCCCTGATTCTGTAGAAAAAACACATGCATAATGCAGTATTCAGTATAGCCTATATAAATATCCTCCCACCTAGGCACGTTATATTTTATGTCAGTCATAGATAGAATCTGCCCTAACTTGGGTAGCTGCCATATAAAGTACAAATATGCAAAATGGTACAAACAAGCATTGTAAACATAAATGTGAAATACATTATCCGGGTATCATACTTCCTCCTTATTACATACAATACATACTGCTAACCCACGCACACAAATCACTCTACGACATCGGACCAGAATGCCTCAACTCACGACTGTCCTTCTACACCCCCTCCCGCCAACTACGTTCTTCCAGCCAAGCCCTCGCCACTGTACCTCGCATCAACAAGACCACCATGGGAGGCAGATCCTTCTCATACCTGGCTGCTAAAACATGGAACTCACTCCCCGCTTACCTTCGCCTTACCCAGAACCACCTAGCATTCAGAAAGCAACTTAAAACGTGGATATTTGACAAGTAATCCTCCTCCCCTTTCTAAGCGCCTTGAGACCCTATGGGTATGTAGTGCGCTATATAAATTCTCTGACTTGACTTGACTTGACAATATGAAATATACCGAAGTAAAAAACGAATCTCTAGGTCACTCTTCAAATAACTAATATATATGTGTGTGTGTGTGTATATATATATATATATATATATATATATATATATATATATATATATATATATATATATATATATATATAACCTACTGGCGGTCGCCAGTAGGTAGCTATAGTTAAAACCTAGTTTCCATAGGAAGTCCACAACATTCTATATGGAATAACTTTGGCGCCAGAGGACGAATCTTTGTGAATTTCTCCAAGAAAATGGCCTGCTCCGCTCCGCTCCTTCCCAGAAAGTTTGGGGGTGATTCATCAAGTGGGAACCGAGAAAAAAGGGGGGTCCCAAAATGTGTTTTCCCAATGCAATTTTCCATAGGGACCTTTAGCCAGGGCTACAGCCCGAACGGCTGAACGGAATTACACCAAATTTGGCAGAGAGGTAAAGTTCAGTTCACAGATTGTGCTTTTTGTTAAATGGTGTAAATCTGTTAAGTAGTTCCTGAGAAAATCAAAAGTAAAATCATAGTGATATCTAGAGACAGAGTTCAGTACTCTGTACTGTACTCTGTACCTTCCCGAGAACGAGCTGCATGGTCATTGGCTTTCAACTGTCTGTCAATACTCCAAACCAGGAAGTGTTGGCAGCCATCTTGTGCCTCGGTAGCAGTGAAACAAACGTGCAAAACACGCAAAGGGGGCAGGGTAGAAACACCCTGATCCCCAAGGTCTGCTCAGGGGGTCCCAAAAGGACATGGGGAATGAAGTACTGTACTCTGTACTGTACTCTGTACTGTACTCTGTACCTTCCCGAGCACATACTGGAGGTTCCTGGTGGGCTAGTTGGCCCCAAGGGACCTCCAGTATGCAAGGGGAATTAGTTCCTCCTCTGCAAACGCGCCATGGAGCTGCGTTGCAGAGAAATGTAAAAAGGAGCGTGGCCTCATTACACCTCTCTGCAATGCAGCCCCCTGGCGCATACTGGAGGTTTCTGGTGGGCTAGTTGTCCCATAGGGACCCCCAGTATGCAAGGGCAATTAGTTCCCCCTCTGCAAACGTGCCAGGGGGCTGCGTTGCAGAAAGGTGTAAAAAGGGGTGTGGTCTCATTACACCTCTCTACAATGCAGCCCCCTGGCGCATACTGGAGGTTCCTGGTGGGCTAGTTGGCCCCCAGGGACCTCCAGTATTCAAGGGGAGTTAGTTCCCCCTCTGCAAACGCGCCAGGGAGCTGTGTTTCAGAGAGATGTAAAAAGGGGTGTGGCCTTATTACACCTCTCTACAAGGCAGCCCCCTGGTGCATACTGGAGGTTCCTGGTGAGCTAGTTGGCCCCCAGGGAACTCCAGTATGCAAGTGAATTAGTTCCCCCTCTGCAAACGCGTCAGAGGGCTGCATTGCACAGAGGTGTAATGAGGCCATGCCCCTTTTTACACCTCTCTGCAACGCAGCCCCCTGGCGCCAACTGGAGGTTCCTGGTGGGCTAGTTGGTCCCCAGGGTTTCCCAGTATGCAAGGGGACTTAATCCCCCAGCTTAGAACACGCTACAGGGCGCGTTTGCACAGTGGTGAAGGTAGGGGGCGGGGCTTGAGGTAATGTGAGTGCAAACATGCCCTGTGGCACGTTTTAAATTGGGGAATTAATTTCTCTTCAATCCAGAGGTCCCCTAGGGGACAACTAGTCCATCAGGTATCTCCAGTAAGCGCCACAGGGGCGTGACCTCTGAACATCTCTCTGCAACACAGCTGCCTGGCGCATACTGGAGGTGCCTGGTGGGCTAGTTGGCTCACAGGGGACCTCAGGATAGAAGAGGAATGAATTCCCCAATCTAAAACGCGCCACAGGGCGTGTTTGCACACATGTGACCTCAGGCCCGCCCCCTTCCTTCACTATTGAGCAAATTATTCCTGTAAAATCAGCTGAACTACGAATTCTGATTTACTCTCCTGTTATCACAAGAAACGTCAGTGCTGCATCTTTGAGCTCACTACTGATCCTGAAAAGTAATTCTAACCATACTTACAGTAACTTGAATTTCCTTCCATAGGCTAACATTGACTGGTTTCACTTGGAACTTTTTCTAAGTGTGGAGTTTTGGAACTTAAAAAAATTCCTCTAAAATCAGCCGAACTACGAATTCTGATTTACTCACCTGTTATCAGGAGAGACCTCAGTGCTGCATATTTCAGCCCACTACTGATCCTGAAAAATAATTCTAATCATAGTTACAGTAACTTGAATTTCCTTCCATAGGCTAACATTGACTGGTTTCACTTGGAATTTTTTTTAAGTGTGGAGTTTTGGAATTTAAAAAAATTCCTCAAAAATCAGTCGAACTACGAATTTCAATTTACTCACCTGTTATCAGGAGATACCTCAGTGCTGCATCTTTCAGCTCACTACTATTCCTGAAAAGTTAATTTAACTGTACTTACCAGTAACTTGAATTTCTTTCCATAGGCTAACATTGACTGGTTTCAATTGGAAATTTTTCTAAGGGTGGAGTTTTGGAATTTAAAAAAAATCCTCAAAAATCAGTCGAACTACGAATTTCAATTTACTCACCTGTTATCAGGAGATACCTCAGTGCTGCATCTTTCAGCTCACTACTATTCCTGAAGAGTAAATTTAACTGTACTTACCAGTAACTTGAATTTCCTTCCATAGGACATCATTGCCTGCTATATAAAATATATATAAATTAAAAAAATATTAATTAAAAAAATATATATTACAATTTCAATATTTTTTCAAACATTTTTTTCAATTCATATTAAAAATATGTAATGTAATTTAAAAAATAGAATATCTAAAAATAAATATGTTAAAACAATGTAGTAAATTAGTATAAAAAATATAACAATTAATACATTTACAAAACCTTTGAAATTCACTGAAAAAACCATAGGTTTCAGCCACGTTATAGTTAGGAATTAGCATTTAAAAAAACCTTTGAAATTCACTGAAAAAACCATAGGTTTCAGCCACGTTATAGTTAGGAATTAGCTTTTAAAAAACCTTGCATATTCACTGAAAAAACCATAGGTTTCACATATGTTATAGTTAGCTGGACATTTCACTCATACAAAACTATTGAAATTCCCCTGTTATAGTTAGTTCAGCTAACTATAACTCGCGCGCCCGCAATGGACTGCTGATGACGTCACATATTACATCGCTCATGACATGATCAGTGACGTCACTGATGGCATCTCAAATGACATCACTGATGACATCATCCTTGTGAAAGAGTGGCAGACCTCCTCTCACCCTAATATAACCTTTGATACACACATTCAAAAATAGAACCTAAAATTTTCAAAAAAATTGAGATACCAATACCAGTTCGAACAACCTATTCAGTAATTCCAAAATCTACATACACATCCACTCATTCACCAACAGTTCTATATAGTCACTCATACATGTACTCACTCATCATATGCACTCATACACCTATACATCATGTTACACACCTACACTTATACATAGAATTATTCACGCATATACTCACACATGCAATAAACTATCAAACATCCATTTACTTGCATATACAGCTCTTCACACACCACTACACTTATTTATACAGAAACGTACACATACTTACTCTCTTAAACAATCAGTTATAGAAACACATATTTATTTATACAGGAACTCTTCCAATCTGTCATTGTCATATATCCTTACTTATATATGTTAATACTCACATATACTAGTTTAAAACATATGTACTTACTCATAAAGACACTATTGAGGCAGTCATTCATTCACTAACACACCCATACACACACTCATCCACCCATACAGTGCTGCACACATGCTGTCTTCAAAACACATACACACAGTGAGTCAGGCATTCATGCATCTGTGCACTAAGTAATACCCCCCACCAAACCATACAGACACTCATTCTGATACTCAAAAAAACAACTAATAACCCATATAGACACTCATGTAGCTACTCACTAACCCATGCAGCCACTTATACACAAAGTGAGACACTGATACAGATATTTACATATTTAAACATTTCTCGCTAATACATGTATTCACTAAGATATACTTAATAAGTCATTTTTACAATCAATTTTACATCAAAAAAAACATTTAGACACTTATTTACCCATTTATTCTTCCATCAACCTTTAGATATCATATGTATAAAAAATTTATTTTTCAGAAAGACACACATTCACTGGATGATATCATCAGTGATGTCATTTGAAATGATGTCATTTGAAATGTCATCAGTGATGTCATGAGTGATGTCACTGACCATGTCATGAGTGATGTAATATGTGACATCATCAGCAGTGCATTGCGGGCGAGCGAGTTGTAGTTAGCTGAACTAACTATAACGGGGGAACTTCAATGGTTTTATATGAGTCAAATGTCCAGCTAACTATAACATGTGTGAAACCTATGGTTTTTTCAGTGAATATATATATATATATATATATATATATATATATATATATATATATATATATATATATATATATATATATATATATATATATATATATATATATATATATATATATATATATTACCTACTGGCGGTCGCCAGTAGGTATATATAGTTAGGATTTTTTCTCTATGGGATTTTTGAAAATTCTATGTCTAATAACTTTGGCGTTTGTGGATGGAATTGGCTGAAATTTTCAGGAAAATGGAA
Organism: Lissotriton vulgaris; assembly: GCF_964263255.1. NCBI lineage: Eukaryota > Metazoa > Chordata > Amphibia > Caudata > Salamandridae > Lissotriton > Lissotriton vulgaris. The sequence continues at coordinate 6,385 of NW_028240897.1, forward strand.
CATTTTGTTTCTGAGCAGCCCCTGACAATTTGGGGGGGTTTTATCAAGGGGGGGCCGAGAAAAAAGGGGGGTCCCAAAACACGTTTTTCCCATGTTAATTTCCATAGGGCGGTTGGCCTCACTTTTAGCTCGAACGGCTGAATGGATTTGCACGAAACTTGGCAAAATTGTAGGGACTGTTAGCCCGATGTGCCTTTGCTAGGTCTCAATATATGTGCTCCAGTGGATTTTGAGTAATTTAGGTTCAAAAAAAGATATATATCTGGGCGGAGCCTAACCACACATCTGATCTTATTGGCTGTCAGCACTTCATCCAAGAAGTGTTGGCAGCCATCTTGGGACCAATATACATGATAGCACCTCATTAAAAAGCATTGTAGTTAATAGAGGGTTTTAGGACTTTAGTTACATTATAAATCATTTGTTGATGGTACCATACTCGTTTTAGGAATTGTGGTGGGTTCTAAGGTGATTTTACCATGTGAAAAAACCTTCTGCTGTGATATCATGAATATTGTTTGAAAGAAAACTAATATCTCATGATTTTCCCACAGTGGTTTGGAAGGGGATCTATAAGCTAAACTGAAAGCATATTTTCTGTAAATTCACATTATCTTTAACAGTCATGTGAAAATGAAGTCTGACATTCTCAGTAAAACATGTACATCCAACAAGGACAGAGACTGTCAGTTGATTCCTTTGTGTTCTACTGCAGCCTCCTAGAGTGTTCTGAAGAACAACTAGAGCGCTAACAGTCCTACTTATTACAAAGGTATGGCACACCTGAAGCCATCTTGATTGGAATAAAGTGGTAACTCTTAAAACATGGGTACTCACAAACTTTCTCTAGGGGGCCAAATTTACAGTGTGGTTTATGTCTGAGGGCCGCACTGGTGGGGGCGGGGTCAGTGGGGGAAGGGGCGGGGCTAGAGCAACAAGAAAAAAACTGTGACCATGAGGTTGATCACAGGTCCCCGCAGCGGACGCCTTCGTCCACTGAGCCACCAGACCCGGCATACACACATCTCTCTCTCTCTCTCTCTCGTTCTTTCTCTCCCCCTCCCTCTCTCTCTCTGTCTCCATCTGTCTCCCTCACTCTGACTGTATCGCTCCCTCTCTCCCTCTGTCTCACTCCCTCTCTCCCTCTGTCTCACTCCCTCTCTCCCTCTGTCTCACTCTTTCTCTCCCTCTGTCTTGCTCACTCCCTCTCTCCCTCTGTCTCACTCACTCTGAATGTCTCACTCTCTATATCTCCCTCTCCATCTCTGTCTACCTCTCCATCTCTGTCTTCCTCGCCCTCACTCTGTTTACCTCTCCCTCAGTTTCCCTCTCTCACACTCTGTTTCCCTCTCCCTCAGTTTCCCTCTCTCTCACTCTGTTTCCCTCTCCCTCAGTTTCCCTCTCTCTCACTCTGTTTCCCTCTTCCCCAGTTTCCCTCTCCCTCACTGTTTCCCTCTCCCTCAGTTTCCCTCTCCCTCACTCTGTTTCCCTCTCCCTCCTTCCCTCTGTCTCCCTCTCTCCTTCCTTCCCTCTGTCTCCCTCTCTCCTTCCCTCTCCCTCCTTCCCTTTCCCTCCTTCCCTTTCCCTCTTTCCCTCGGTCTCACTCTCTCTCCCTCCCTCACTCTGTCTCCCTCCCTCACTCTTTCTCCCTCCCTCACTCTGTCTCCCTCCCTCACTCTGTCTCCCTCCCTCACTCTGTCTCCCTCCCTCACTCTTAGCGGGCCCCTCGCTCTTAGCGGGCTCCCTCACTCTTAGCGGGCTCCCTCACTCTTAGCGGGCTCCCTCACTCTTAGCGGGCTCCCTCACTCTTGGCGGGCTCCCTTACTCTCCTTCCCTCTCCCTCCTTCCCTCTCCCTCCCTCCCTCACTCTCCTTCCCTCACTCTCCTTCCCTCACTCTCTCCTTCCCTCATTCTCTCCTTCCCTTGCTCTCCCTCCCTCTCCCTCGTCCTCCCTCTCTCCTTCCCTCGCTCTACCTCTCCCTCGCCCTCACTCTCCTGCCCTCACTCTCCTGCCATCACTCTCCTGCCATCACTCTCCCTCACTCTCCTTCCCTCCCTCTCCCTCCCTGTCTCTCGCCCTCCCTTTCCCTCCCTGTCTCCCTCCCTCCACCTTGCCCGTGTGTGCCCGGGCTGAGACAGCTTCTGGGCAGGCACACCCACTCACCGGAGCACTTCACACGTCTTCAAAGGACACTTCGTATGTTAATGAGCCTTTGTCACCTCTTAGCCCCCCTGCAGCCCCACTCTGACTACGAAGGGAATCGCCCGGCCCCCACAGAGCAGCAGTCTGAGTCGCGCTGCCGCAGGGGTTTTGGCTGACACTGTAAAAAAAAAAAAAAAATTAAACACGGGTACATGTCTGCAAGGTCCACGGGCCGCCAGGGAAGGCTTGCCGGGCCGCCCCTGGCCCGCGGGCCATACTATGAGTACCCGTGTCTTAAAACATTTAATTTAAAAAGAAACAACATGGGGGGGTATATTTTGCCATAGAAAGTATGATTAGTGCTGCAGAATGAAAAATTAGGGCACATTTTGAGTGACTTCTCAAATCCTTTTCTATTTCATTAAAACATTCTGACATGCAGTCTCCCAAAATGGCCACCAGAGACAAAAGAGCCCAAATGTAGCCCAAATATCACCCAGATGTAGCCCAAGTATAGCCCAATGACAGAATGTCCCAGAGTGTTCTAAAGAACAACTAGAGCGCTAACAGTCCTACTTATTACAAAGGTATGGCACACCTGAAGCCATCTTGATTGGAATAAAGTGGTAACTCTTAAAACATTTAATTTAAAAAGAAACAGCATGAGGGGGTATATTTTGCCCTAGAAAGTATGATTAGTGCTGCAGAATGAAAAATTAGGGCACATTTTGAGTGACTTCTCAAATCCTTTTCTATTTCATTAAAACATTCTGACATGCAGTCTCCCAAAATGGCCACCAGAGACAAAAGAGCCCAAATGTAGCCCAAATATCACCCAGATGTAGCCCAAGTATAGCCCAATGACAGAATGTCCCAGAGTGTTCTAAAGAACAACTAGAGCGCTAACAGTCCTACTTATTACAAAGGTATGGCACACCTGAAGCCATCTTGATTGGAATAAAGTGGTAACTCTTAAAACATTTAATTTAAAAAGAAACAACATGAGGGGGTATATTTTGCCATAGAAAGTATGATTAGTGCTGCAGAATTAAAAATTAGGGCACATTTTGAGTGACTTCTCAAATCCTTTTCTATTTCATTAAAACATTCTGACATGCAGTCTCCCAAAATGGCCACCAGAGACAAAAGAGCCCAAATGTAGCCCAAATATCACCCAGATGTAGCCCAAGTATAGCCCAATGACAGAATGTCCTAGAGTGTTCTAAAGAACAACTAGAGTGCTAACAGTCCTACTTATTACAAACGTATAGCACACCTGGAGCCATCGTGATGGGAATAAAGTGGTAACTCTTAAAACATTTAATTTAAAAAGGAACAAAATGAGGGGTATATTATGCAATAGAAGGTATTATTAGTGCTGCAGAAAGAAAAATTAGGGCACATTTTGAGTGACTGTTCAAATCCTCTTCTATTTCATTAAAAAATTCTGACATGCAGTCTCCCAAAATGGCCACCAGAGACAAAAGAGCCCAAATGTAGCCCAAATATCACCCAGATGTAGCCCAAGTATAGCCCAATGACAGAATGTCCCAGAGTGTTCTAAAGAACAACTAGAGCGCTAACAGTCCTACTTATTACAAAGGTATGGCACACCTGAAGCCATCTTGATTGGAATAAAGTGGTAACTCTTAAAACATTTAATTTTAAAAGGAACAAAATGAGGGGGTATATTTTGCCATATGAATTATGATTAGTGCTGCAGAAAGAAAAATTAGGGCACATTTTGAGTGACTTCTCAAACCCTCTTCAATTTCATTAAAAAATTCTGACATACAGTCACCCAAGATGGCCACCAGAGACAAAAGAGCCTAAATGTAGCCGAAATATCACCCAGATGTACCCCAAGTATAGCCCAATGACAGAATGTCCCAGAGTGTTCTAAAGAACAACTAGAGCGCTAACAGTCTTACTTATGGCAAAAGTATGGCACACCAGAAGCCATCTTGATTGGAATGAAGTGGTAAGTCTGAAAACACTAAATTTAAAAAGGAACAACATGAGGGGGTTAATTTTGCCATAGAAAGTATGATTAGTGCTTCAGAAAGAAAAATTAGGGATCATTTTGAGTGACTTCTCAAATCCTCTTCTATTTCATTAAAAAAATTCTGACATGCAGACTGAAACATGCACTTTGAATACCAGCAGCAGACGTCCCTGGTGAGCAGTAGCTTTACTACAGTGATCTAATGTGCAACTAGAGTGCTAACATTCAGAATTTATGGCAAATGTGTGACACATCTGAATGCCTTCTTGATGTAACCAAAGTAAACAAGCATTGAAAATGCAATAGATCTCGCCCTCGTTTAAGTTAAAGCCATTCTGTTTGTAATGAGGTGGCTTTTTAGCTTTGCTTTTATTAGTGTGTTTTCAACTTTCATGTAAATAACATGCATCTGTATGCATATAAGTATATGTATGCATGCATTTATGTTTGTATTTATATAGATATACAGATGATATATGTTTATATATGTATGTATATATATATATATTCACTGAAAAAACCATAGGCTATAGACCATATATAGTTAGGAATTAGCATTTACAAAACCTTGAAAATTCACTGAAAAAACCATAGGTTATAGACCATATATAGTTAGGAATTAGCATTTACAAAACCTTGAAAATTCACTGAAAAAACCATAGGTTATAGACCATATATAGTTAGGAATTCGCATTTACAAAACCTTATTTTACGCACACAAAACCATTGAAATTCCATATATAGTTAGTTGCACTAACTATATATCGCGCACCCGCAATCCACTGCTGATGATGTCACATATTACATCATTCATGACATGGTCAGTGACATCACTGATGACATCTCAAATGACATCACTGATGACATCACTGATGACAACATCCAGTGACTGTATGTTTCTGTAAAGTTAAAATATGTCTTACATATTGAAGAATGAGTGGATGTATAAGTGTCTGGATGAAGGATTTAGTAGGTGCATGACTGACTGTATGAGTGAGTGATTAAATGTGTCTCACTGAGTGCATGGGTTAGTGACTAAACTGTCTTAATTTGTGCATCATTATGTCTGTTGTTCTGTAAACTGTTGCATGTGTTGATAAGTAGCTATATGAGTAACTATATGGGTTATTGATTGGTTGCCCAAGTATTTGTATGGGAGACTGAGTGTGTGTGTGGGTGGCTGGGAGGTGTATGACTCTGTGCATAGATGTGTGAGCAGTTGATTCACTAGATGTATGGTTTCAAAAGTGCATGTGGAAACAGCTGTATGGGCGGTTGACTGTGTGCATGAGTGTATTGGTGAGTGAATGGATATCTCAGTGCTACATGTCAAAGTAAGTACATATGTAAAACACAGTACATGTGAGAGTTGACATATATAAATAACTGTGCATAAGAGCCAGTGAATGTGTGAGTGGCTGTATGGATCATTGTGAACTTGTATCAGGGATTGTATAAGAGAGTAAATATGTGTTAGTATATGTTTGAATAAGTAAAGTTTGTATAACTGTATAGTTGAGGAAATGGAGGTGTGATTGATTCTTTGCATGACTGACTAGGTGTGTGAGTAACTCCATGGATGAGTGACAGTCTGTGAGTGTCTGTTTACACTGATTGTATCTAAGGTTATATTAGAGTCTGAAGAGGTTCATCGTATTATCACATGAATGATATCATCAGTGATGTGATCAGTAATGTCAAATGAGATGTCATCAGTGATGTCATCAGTGATGTCATTTGAGATGTCATCAGTGATGTCATTTGAGATGTCATCAGTGATGTCATCAGTGATGTCACTGACCATGTCATGAATGATGTAATATGTGACATCATCAGCAGTGGATTGCGGGTGCGCGATATATAGTTAGTGCAACTAACTATATATGGAATTTCAATGGTTTTGTGTGAGTAAAATAAGGTTTTGTAAATGCGAATTCCTAACTATATATGGTCTATAACCTATGGTTTTTTCAGTGAATATATATATATATATATATATATGATGTGATCAGTAATGTCAAATGAGATGTTATCAGTGATTTCATCAGTGATGTCATTTGAGATGTCATCAGTGATGTCATTTGAGATGTCATCAGTGATGTCATTTGAGATGTCATCAGTGATGTCACTGACCATGTCATGAATGATGTAATATGTGACATCATCAGCAGTGGATTGCGGGTGCGCGATATATAGTTATTGCAACTAACTATATATGCGAATTTCTATGGTTTTGTGCGAGTAAATTAAGGTTTTGTAAATGCTAATCCCTAACTATATATGGTCTATAACCAATGGCTTTTTCAGTGAATTTTCATGGTTTTGTAAATGCGAATTCCTAACTATATATGGTCTATAACCTATGGTTTTTTCAGTGAATATATATATATGATGAAATCACTGATAACATCTCATTTGACATTACTGATCACATCACTGATGATATCATTCATGTGATAATACGATGAACCTCTTCAGACTCTAATATAACCTTAGATACAATCAGTGTAAACAGACACTCACAGACTGTCACTCATCCATGGAGTTACTCACACACCTAGTCAGTCATGCAAAGAATCAATCACACCTCCATTTCCTCAACTATACAGTTATACACACCTTACTTAATCAAACATATACTAACACATATTTACTCTCTTATACAATCACTGATACAAGTTCACAATGATCCATACAGCCACTCACACATTCACTGCCTCTTATGCACAGTTATTTATATATGTCAACTCTTACATGTACTGTGTTTTACATATGTATTTACTTTGACATGTAGCACTGAGAAATCCAATCACTCACCAATACACTCATGCAGACAGTCAACCGCCCATACAGCGGTTTCCACATGCACTTTTGAACCCATACATCTAGTGAATCAACTGCTCACACATCTATGCACAGAGTCACACACCTCCCAGCCACCCCCACACACACACTCACTCTCCCATACAAATACTTGGGCAACCAATCAATAACCCATATAGTTACTCATATAGCTACTAATTAACACATGCAGCAGTTTACAGAACAACAGATATAATGATGCACAAATTAAGACAGTTTAGTCACTAACCCATGCACTCAGTGAGACACATTTAATCATTCTCTCATACAGTCAGTCATGCACCTACTAAATATTTCCTCCAGACACTTATACATCCACTCATTCTTCAATATGTAAGACATATTTTAACTTTAAAGAAACATACAGTCACTGGATGTTGTCATCAGTGATGTCATCAGTGATGTCATTTGAGATGTCATCAGTGATGTCACTGACCATGTCATGAATGATGGAATATGTGACATCATCAGCAGTGGATTGCGGGTGCGCGATATATAGTTATTGCAACTAACTATATATGCGAATTTCTATGGTTTTGTGCGAGTAAATTAAGGTTTTGTAAATGCTAATCCCTAACTATATATGGTCTATAACCAATGGTTTTTTCAGTGAATTTTCATGGTTTTGTAAATGCAAATTCCTAACTATATATGGTCTATAACCTATGTTTTTTTCAGTGAATTTCATTGGTTTTTTAAAAGCTAATATCTATAGCTGTAAAATATATTCTTTATTACGTGACGTATCACGTAGCCACGTGAGACGCCTCATGACGCGTCGCATAAACGTGACGTATCGTCTCTGCAGCGCAAACACAACCCGTAACGTAAGCGCACCAGAGCACGCTTACAGATATATATTTTTTTTTTTAACCTTAATTAGACAAAATCCACACGTGCACATATCTTGAGGCCTTGCAAAGGCACATCAAACAAACAGTCCCTACAATTTTGCAAGTTTGGTGGAAATCTATTCCTTTAAATTTTATTTTACTGTTTCTCTTGGTTTTCCCCTTGTTACGCTTACCGGAACGCTACCCGGTACGCAAACCGGACGCTCCAAAAACACAAGATGTCGGACTCCCATTACGCTGCCGGTTAGCTGCCCGGTTGGCGTACCGGGAAGCGCCTCTACCGCGAAAAATTGCAATTTTCTTTTTTTTTCTTTTGCCCCGCGGGGCACTTTAATATCCCCCTCATCAATCCTAGGGGGTCAGGAGGGGTCTACCTTGCCCCCTTTCCTTCATTTCCCCCTTCGATTTTCACCACCTCTTGTCTCTCGATCCTACCGAGAGACAAGATGGCGGGCGCTCCGGACTGTTTACAATGTTGACAGCCAATCAGCTTCTCCTCAGACTCCTGTTACGCTGCCGGTTAGCTGCCCAGTTAGCTGCCCGGTTCGCGTCCCTGGACGCGCCCCTACGGCGAAAAATCACAATTTTTTTTTTTTTGCCCCGCGGACCACTTTAATATCCCCCTCATCAATCCTAGGGGGTCAGGAGGGGTCTACCTTGCCCCCTTTCCTTCATTTCCCCCTTTGTTTTTCACCACCTCTTGTCTCTCGATCCTACCGAGAGACAAGATGGCGGCCGCTCCAGACTGTTTACAATGTTGACAGCCAATCAGCTTCTCCTCAGACTCCCGTTATGCTGCCGGTTAGCTGCCCGGTTCACGTACCGATTTGCGCCTCTACGACAAAAAATGGCAATTTTTTTTTTTTTTTTTTTTTTTTTTGCCCTGCGGGCCACTTTAATATCCCCCTCATCAATCCTAGGGGGTCAGAAGAGGTCTACCTTGCCCCCTTTCCTTCATTTCCCCCTTCGTTTTGGCCTCCTCTTGTCTCTCGATCCTACCGAGAGACAAGATGGTGGCCGCTCCGGACTGTTTAGAATGTTGACAGACACCGGAGAGCCAATCAGCTTGGCTTCGCAAAGCTCCGTTACGCGAAAAGTACGCGAACTGGTGCGCTATCCAGGACGCTGTCACAGATATATAAATTTTTTTAAACGTTAATTTCTCAAAATCCACTGGAGCACATATATTGAGACCCAGCAAAGGCACATCGGGCTAACAGTCCCTACAATTTTGCCAAGTTTCGTGCAAATCCATTCAGCCGTTCGAGCTAAAAGTGAGGCCAAACGCCCTATGGAAAAATGAATGGGAAAAACGTGTTTTAGGACCCCCCTTTTTTCTCGGCCCCCCCCCTGGCAAACCCCCCCCCCAAATTTTCAGGGGCTGATCAGAAACAAAATGTGCCATTTTCCTGAAAATTTCAGCCGATTCCGTCCACAAACGCCAAAGTTACTGGACATAGAATTTTCAAAAGTTCCATAGAGAAAAAATCCTAACTATATATACCTACTGGCGACCGCCAGTAGGTAATATATATATGTATGTATATATATATATATATATATATATATATATTTATATATATGTTGCCATTCGATTCCCCTCACCGAGGTAATGATACGAAAC
>NW_028240898.1:0-58811 GCF_964263255.1 Lissotriton vulgaris
TAACTGAGGTGTAGATGCTTGGGGCCTCATTTATGAAAAGTGATGCATTGCTGCGTGAAAACAGTGATGCGTCACTTTTCACTGCGCACTCCTTACGACATTCCTGATGCGTCATATTTAATGTATGACGCATCATGTCGCAAGGAGTTACAGATACGTCAGTATTTCTGACGTATCTGTAAGCGCAAAAGTGACGCATTGCTGGAGTGTGTCACAAAAGTGACGCAACTCCAGCAATGCGTCCTTTCACATGGGGAAAGCCCCATGTGAAAGGGCTTGCGTCAGTCTTACGCCTGCTGTGAGGCAGGCGCAAGATTTTGACGCAACAGTGTTCTAAAAGTGACGCAGTGAAATCTCATAGATTTCACTGCGTCACTATTACGAGGCTTTTTGCGGGGTAACGCCCCCTCTGCATACATTATACCTGACGCAGGTATAATGTGGCGCAAGGGTTTAAAAAGTGATGCATCTACCTAGATGCGTCACTTTTTAAATATGGCGCAACGAGGCGCAGTTTTTACACTGCTGGTGCATCACAAAAAGTGACGCACCGGCGGCGCAAAACTAACGCAATGCCTTCATGAATAAGGCCCTTGGAGTCTGGGGCGATGAGGAAGAAAGGTTACCATATGTAGGTGCCACAGCACTTGCTTTGGAACTAGCACTCACAGAGGAGTTTGGTATAGTAGTGTTTCACTGTGTTGCTGTGGTGCCAAATACACGTATCGCGGATTTACTGTTGGATCAGCGCAAACAGTGTAGTTCTTCTACTTGCTGATCCTTTGGATGAATCAGGCATCAACACTCAGTCATAAATAGCCATTGCTGTTACGCCCCTGCCCTCCCCACCGGCCCCTTAAAAGGCAGCGGATAAATTAAACTTGTGATGCGCAGTGGGACCAGTGCTACTCCTACCGTGACCCGCAGAGCACCATTGCGTCATGCTCAGTTCCTGACATAGCCAAGGAATCTTAAATTGTAGGTACTCGGTATCTCAGTGTATCGATTTGCATCTGAAACGTGCAGGTACTCTTGTGCTAAAAGCATTGCATCACTGCTAAGAAGTGCAGGTGCTCTCCCCATATGAACAAATGAAGTGCGGGTACTCGGAGCCTGTAAGTATCTGCCCATTTGAAGGACCGGATGGTGAACAGTGCTATACGCCCAACAAGTGTCTTGCAAATTTAAACATCTATTACTTCGTTCCTGGAGAAACACACGAGAGTAGATCTGATTTCATATAAGGTGGTAATTTTACTTCTCAGAAGAACAGATGCTCCTAGAAGCAGGCTGGCACCTTCTGGTCAGCACAGGGTGCGACCGTGCGAGCACAGAGGTCTGACTCTGATCGGGTCGAGAGAGAATCGGAAGTTGGAAAGCGGTGCGCACGGCTCCCGCCCGTTGTGCCAAACATGACATCACGACAAATTGCAGAAGGCACTACCCAATGCGGTTTCGAGTGCGAAGACCATTCAAGGCGATTCCCTTTTGCCACCCTAGGCAGCTGCCTAGTCTTGCTTAATAGTAAAAACGGCTCTACGCTTAGCCAGCAAGAACATGAGCCTCACAAACCTCTTCTTGATCTTATATTTGCTTTTATGACCTGAATTCCCAGCAAACATGCAGCAGCTGCCAATGGTACAGTTAATGCGGTACAAAAGGGGGTGTACCGCTTTTGGCCGCCATAAGTGTGACAGGGTATGCTCAGACGTGAGTCCCTTGCTCACTTTGCCACTGGATTCAAGCAAGCCGGGCTGAAGACGGCTGGAATGCCAGAAACCGGATCTCGGAAGCTTGTTTCCGGTCCAGGGAAGACATGGCTTGGCAGTTCGGGCTGGACTGTTCCCATGAGGCACAGGGTCAGACTGATTTGCATATAGCCATGTCTGAACTGGGGCGGCAGAGTGGGCTAAAGAACGGTGATGGATTAAACCCAGATCTTTTGACTGGGTGGGAGTGTGTGATTGATTCAGATGCTCCGTCCATCACCACCCCCTTTTTTACCGCTTTTGGCCGCCATAAGTGTGGCAGGGTATGCTCAGACGTGAGTCCCTTGCTCACTTTGTCACTGGATTCAAGCAAGCCGGGCTTAAGACGGCTGGAAGCCAGAAACCGGTCCTCGGAAGCTTGTTTCCGGTCCAGGGAAGACATGGCTTGGCAGTTCGGGCTGGACTGTTCCCATGAGGCACAGGGTCAGACTGATTTGCATATAGCCATGTCTGAACTGGGGTGGCAGAGTGGGCTAAAGAACGGTGATGGATTAAACCCAGATCTTCTGACTGGGTGTGAGTGTTTGATTGATTCAGATGCTCCGTCCATCAACACCCCCTTTTGTACCGCTAATGGTACAGTTAATGCCATTTGTTCCCTGTACCTTCCCACAACCTCTCCCCAGTAGGAAGCAGTTTTTGGGCCGTCCCACCCCAAATGCTATTAAGTGGTCTCCTGAGCACAACACTTGGGGTAGTGACTTGAAGCAGTAGGGCTTAAGTGATGAAGATTGCGGGGTCATGTATGTGCAGTGTACACATTTGAAATGAAGTAAACAGAATCTAGCATTGCTTGATACCTCTTTTATCAGTGCTAATGTCTGTTTCCTTTGTGTGCCAGGGAAAGCTCGTTCACAGTCACCTTGCCATTTCGCCTGTGAATGTAGTAGGTGCTTATGCGTGGCATCTCTAAAGTCGTGTATAGCAGCGAGATGACTCCACGCCCACAGTCCGTGCAGACCAAGAGGTCCAGGGTGGCACGTTGGGATAATCCAGGTGTCCACCCACAGTTCATGCATTACCCCCTAATAGCATGGTATAGTATGTATTGGACATGGGAATCTGGAAATGTGGCAGAGCGGTTTCAAAAGAAGTCATTGTGTCGACCTCCCAGAGGTCAAAAGCATAAGGCAGCTCCCCTTTTCCATTCGGAGGTGTTCATTGTACTGTCCAAATGGGTGAACGCCGGTATACACCACATGATAATCCCGTGGTATATGGCATGCGCCCGCCTCAGTGCTTATTAGCGATGCTGCACCTAGCAACATAGAGGGTGTAGCATCGTGCTACAAATAAACACAGACACTTCTTGATGCTTTCTATGGAGCTTTATTATCTGCTTCCAGTATCTTCCCTGTCCCTACTCTAACTAACCCTGGTTCCTGTTCCCCGGCTCCTCCTGTTCCTGCTCCTCCCTTAACTCCACCCCCCAACCACTAGACTACATCCCACAATACTACATCTCCCCCTTTCTTAACAAAATGAGCTTAATGTCCTCAGTGTCCGCAGTTCTTCAATCCACCACACGGGTTGGCGGACAGCCTGTTCTTCAAGCCTCAGTAGTGTCGAATCAACGGTGGGCTTGACTTTGGTCAATCTTTCCGTTGTCTTAATCAGGGCATTCTTGACCACGTTGCGTGTGAACTGTTTACTCTCACATTCCGCAGTCATCATGTCTCCTTCCTGTGGTGTAACTACTGTTGGTTCAGATGCTCGATCTCTTTCATGAGTGAATAATGTTCTGGTCCTCTTCCGAGCACCCGCATCTACTTTTACTTCTTTTTGTCTTGTCCGGTCGAGGGCAACACTGCCCTCCAATTCAGGGTCATGTATACCAGACAGTACGGTGCTATCTGATGAGACTGTCTTGGTTTGGTTCAGTAACTCATTCACCGCATTTACTTTTACTTCCTTTTGTCGAGTCCAGTCGAGGGCAACACTGCCCTCCAATTCAGGGTCATGTATACCAGACAGTACGGTGCTATCTGACGAGACTGCCTTGGTTTGGTTCGATAACTCATTCACGGCCTCAGGTTGTCTGGCGAACTCGTGAGCTATCTGTGCATAGGCATGTTTCTTTCTCATCTGATGATCTCTCTCTACTGACACGTCCGGCTTTCCTTGCGGAGTGACTGGCTGGTCCCTTCCCGTCCGGTGACTAAGGTCCACTGTCTCTGTTTTCCTTTTGTAGGTCCTTTGAGCCAGCCTTGGGGACCCCTTCAGGGGTGACGGTGTCTGATCTATGTCCGGATATGCTTGTGACTGACATGACAGGTTGTCTTGTGGCGTGACTGAGTATTCAGAGACCTTAGTGTGTGACATGTTGCTCTTGACGGGAAGGATGTCCTTTGGTTCCATGGTGCGTTCGGGTGGTTGACGCCATGGCTGTTGTCGGGACCATGACTCTGTCGACTCACGGGATTGAACAGACGTGCTCTCTGGGTCAGAGAAGTCTCTTGTCGACTTCCAGGATCGGACGGACGCGCTCTCTGAATCAGAGGAGTTCTTGGCCATACTCCTTTTAATGATTCAGAAAAGGGGGTGGTGATGAACAGAGTGTCTGAATTAAGCAGACCACTCTTACCCAGTCCAAAGATCAGGGCTTGATCCATCACCGTTTTTTAGCTCACTGCACCATCCCAGCTCTGAACTTGGCTATATGCAAATTAGCCTGACCCTGGCCCAGTGCATCATGGGAACAGGGCAGACCAAACTACCAAGCCAATTCTTATACTGGGAAGGAAAAAAGCTACCGGGGACCGGTTTCTGGCATTTCAGCCGTCTTCGGCCCAGCTTGCTTGAATCCTGATGGTGCAATGAGCTAGGGACTCACATCTGAGTATACCCTTCCACGCTTATGGTGGACAAAAATGATTCAGAAAAGGGGGTGGTGATGAACAGAGTGTCTGAATTAAGCAGACCACTCTTACCCAGTCCAAAGATCAGGGCTTGATCCATCACCGTTTTTTAGCTGACTGCACCATCCCAGCTCAGAACTTGGCTATATGCAAATTAGCCTTACCCTGGCCCAGTGCATCATGGGAACAGGGCAGACCAAACTACCAGGCCAATTCTTATACTGGGAAGGAAACAAGCTACCGGGGACCGGTTTCTGGCATTTCAGCCGTCTTCAGCCCGGCTTGCTTGAATCCTGATGGTGCAATGAGCTAGGGACTCACATCTGAGTATACCCTTCCACGCTTATGGTGAACAAAAATGATTCAGAAAAGGGGGTGGTGATGAACAGAGTGTCTGAATTAAGCAGACCACTCTTACCCAGTCCAAAGATCAGGGCTTGATCCATCACCGTTTTTTAGCTCACTGCACCATCCCAGCTCAGAACTTGGCTATATGCAAATTAGCCTGACCCTGGCCCAGTGCATCATGGGAACAGGGCAGACCAAACTACCAAGCCAATTCTTATACTGGGAAGGAAACAAGCTACCGGGGACCGGTTTCTGGCATTTCAGCCGTCTTCGGCCCGGCTTGCTTGAATCCTGATGGTGCAATGAGCTAGGCACTCACATCTGAGTATACCCTTCCACGCTTATGGTGGACAAAAATGATTCAGAAAAGGGAGGGGGTGTTGATGAACAGAGTGTCTGAATTAAGCAGACCACTCTTACCCAGTCCAAAGATCAGGGCTTGATCCATCACCGTTTTTTAGCTCACTGCACCATCCCAGCTCAGAACTTGGCTATATGCAAATTAGCCTGACCCTGGCCCAGTGCATCATGGGAACAGGGCAGACCAAACTACCAAGCCAATTCTTATACTGGGAAGGAAACAAGCTACCGGGGACCGGTTTCTGGCATTTCAGCCGTCTTCGCCCCGGCTTGCTTGAATCCTGATGATGCAATGAGCTAGGGACTCACATCTGAGTATACCCTTCCATGCTTATGGTGGACAAAAATCATTCAGAAAAGGTGGTGGTGATGAACAGAGTGTCTGAATTAAGCAGACCACTCTTACCCAGTCCAAAGATCAGGGCTTGATCCATCACCGTTTTTTAGCTCACTGCACCATCCCAGCTCAGAACTTGGCTATATGCAAATTAGCCTGACCCTGGCCCAGTGCATCATGGGAACAACGCAGACCAAACTACCAAGCCAATTATTATACTGGGAAGGAAACAAGCTACCGGGGACTGGTTTCTGGCATTTCAGCCGTCTTCGGCCCGGCTTGCTTGAATCCTGATGGTGCAATGAGCTAGGGACTCACATCTGAGTATACCCTTCCACGCTTATGGTGGACCAAAATGATTCAGAAAAGGGGGTGGTGATGAACAGAGTGTCTGAATTAAGCAGACCACTCTTATCCAGTCCAAAGATCAGGGCTTGATCCATCACCGTTTTTTAGCTCACTGCACCATCCCAGCTCAGAACTTGGCTATATGCAAATTAGCCCGACCCTGGCCCAGTGCATCATGGCAACAGGGCAGACCAAACTACCAAGCCAATTCTTATACTGGGAAGTAAACAAGCTACCGGGGACCGGTTTCTGGCATTTCAGCCGTCTTCGGCCCGGCTTGCTTGAATCCTGATGGTGCAATGAGCTAGGGACTCACATCTGAGTATACCCTTCCACGCTTATGGTGGACAAAAATGATTCAGAAAAGGGGGTGGTGATGAACAGAGTGTCTGAATTAAGCAGACCACTCTTACCCAGTCCAAAGATCAGGGCTTTATCCATCACCGTTTTTTAGCTGACTGCACCATCCCAGCTCAGAACTTGGCTATATGCAAATTAGCCTGACCCTGGCCCAGTGCATCATGGGAACAGGGCAGACCAAACTACCAAGCCAATTCTTATACTGGGAAGGAAACAAGCTACCGGGGACCGATTTCTGGCATTTCAGCCGTCTTCGGCCCGGCTTGCTTGAATCCTGATGGTGCAATGAGCTAGGGACTCACATCTGAGTATACCCTTCCACGCTTATGGTGGACAAAAATGATTCAGAAAAGGGGGTGGTGATGAACAGAGTGTCTGAATTAAGCAGACCACTCTTACCCAGTCTAAAGATCAGGGCTTGATCCATCACCGTTTTTTAGCTGACTGCACCATCCCAGCTCAAAACTTGGCTATATGCAAATTAGCCTGACCCTGGCCCAGTGCATCATGGGAACAGGGCAGACCAAACTACCAAGCCAATTCTTATACTGGGAAGGAAACAAGCTACCGGGGACCGGTTTCTGGCATTTCAGCCGTCTTCGGCCCGGCTTGCTTGAATCCTGATGGTGCAATGAGCTAGGCATACTCAGACATGAGTCCCTTTCTCACTGCACCATCAGGATTCAAGCAAGCCGGGCGGAAGACGGCTGAAATGCCAGAAACAGGTCCCCGGTAGCTTGTCTACTTTCTGGTGAAGAATTGGCTTGGTAGTTTAGTCTGCCCTGTTCCATGATGCACTGGGCCAGGGACAGACTGATTTGCATATAGCCAGGTTCTGAGCTGGGATGGTGCAGTGAGATAAATAACGGTGATGGATCAAGCCCTGATCTTTGGACTGGGTAAGAGTGGTCTGCTTAATTCAGACACTCTGTTTATCACCACCCCCTTTTCTGTATCGTTTTTGGCCACTATAGGTGTGGCAGGGTATACTTAGACATGAGTCCCTTTCTCACTGCACCATCAGGATTCAAGCAAGCCGGGCGGAAGACGGCTGAAATGCCAGAAACAGGTCCCCGGTAGCTTGTCTCCTTTCTGGTGAAGAATTGGCTTGGTAGTTTAGTCTGCCCTGTTCCATGATGCACTGGGCCAGGGACAGACTGATTTGCATATAGCCAGGTTCTGAGCTGGGATGGTGCAGTGAGATAAATAACGGTGATGGATCAAGCCCTGATCTTTGGACTGGGTAAGAGTGGTCTGCTTAATTCAGACACTCTGTTTATCACCACCCCCTTTTCTGTATCGTTTTTGGCCACTATAGGTGTGGCAGGGTATACTCAGACATGAGTCCCTTTCTCACTGCACCATCAGGATTCAAGCAAGCCGGGCCGAAGACGGCTGAAATGCCAGAAACCGGTCCCCGGTAGCTTGTCTCCTTTCTGGTGAAGAATTGGCTTGGTAGTTTAGTCTGCCCTGTTCCCATGATGCACTGTGCCAGGGACAGACTGATTTGCATATAGCCAGGTTCTGAGCTGGGATGGTGAGGTGAGATAAATAACGATGATGGATCAAGCCCTGATCTTTGGACTGGGTAAGAGTGGTCTGCTTAATTCAGACACTCTGTTCATCACCACCCCCTTTTCTGTATCGTATTTGGCCACTATAGGTGTGGCAGGGTATACTCAGACATGAGTCCCTTTCTCACTGCGCCATCAGGATTCAAGCAAGCCGGGCCGAAGACGGCTGAAATGCCAGAAACCGGTCCCCGGTAGCTTGTCTCCTTTCTGGTGAAGAATTGGCTTGGTAGTTTAGTCTGCCCTGTTCCCATGATGCACTGGGCCAGGGACAGACTGATTTGCATATAGCCAGGTTCTGAGCTGGGATAGTGCAGTGAGATAAATAATGGTGATGGATCAAGCCCTGATCTTTGGACTGGGTAAGAGTGGTCTGCTTAATTCAGACACTCTGTTCATCACCACCCCCTTTTCTGTATCATACTCCTTTTAAAGCGTTCCTTTGAGAGTGTCTCGAGTAATGGATGTCTGAAATGAGTAGGCCGTGACACGTTGTTCTTTGACTCGGGGTTGTCTTTAAGACGCTTCTCCGGGCGCCTTCGTCGACTTGTCTTTGGGTGGTTTCATTTGAGAAGTTGTTCAACAACCACGTGCTTGTTCTTTGTGTTTGATCTTGAGGTTTTCCATCTTTGCCTTTCTCACATGTCAACGACTTCTTCTCAGTTTCTTCGTTGTCCCAGGTGCCATTGATGCGTTGGTCTTTTCCTGTTCGTTGTTGGGGAGGGTCAGTTCTCCTTATGCGACCTATTTCTTCTTCCCACTTATTTGGTGCTTGGACACCCATGATACGGGTGTGATGTGTTCTTCTGCTGGATGTTCCCTCAGATTCATCTTCACGACTTGACAAAGAGTGTTCCTGCGCCGACTTCCAGTTTTGACCATTTTGATTTCTTCTTCTATAGTTTGTCTTCCTTATTCTCTTGTTGTGTAGGTTACCATCTGGTCCAGGGGTGCGATCTGTCCCACTTGACGCTCCCTCCTCGTCAGACTTTGAATGACACCTTGAGGGTGAAGAACTCCTTGAGGTTGTCCTTTGACTGATTGACTCAGAGTGCTCCTTATCACTTTGTCTCTCTCGTTGTCTTTCCACTGGTCTGCCTTCCCTCTCTCTCCTTTTTGTTTTGTGCATTTTCCGAGTGTCCTCCGTCCAGGCATCTTGATATGTTGTTTTCAGAGGCAGGTCCTTTGATCTGTCTTTTGCCTTGACATGTATTCCAATTTCAGCCTTCCTAATGATTTCTTCTAATGACCAATTTCCTCGCAGGATCTTGAGCTTTGAGTCGAGGTTTGCGCAGCATTCAATTATCCTGAGTCGAACTGCGTCCTCATTCTTAAAGGTGTTAAAGTGGCAGTCTTGTACCAGGTTTTGCAACCGAATGATGAAACTTGGCAATGGTTCACCTGGTTCCTGCCGAGCTGTGTTGAAAGCGATGCGCTCATGATCCACTTCTGCTTGTGCGGAGAGACGGGCACATAGCTTCTCTTGGAGTCTTTCATAGATTTCTGTGTCTTCTTTGGAAAGTGTTTTGATTGGGCATCGGCCCTCAGGACCCACCAAATGGAGGAGCAGCATTAGACATTTCCTCTATCTTTGTTCACCATTGGCGTCCAGGAAGTCACCCAATGTTGCCAGCCATTGGTTCTGTTTGAGACACAGACTCCAGGTATCCGTCTGCACCCCTGGGGGTGGTACTTCAATGCAGGGATTGAACCGTTGTGCTATTTCTTCCCCCGCCATGAGAGGAGGATTTTGATGGATTATATTTGCAGGGCACGGGCTGTTCACTCGTCTTCTCGTCTTCGTAGCTGATCCTCTTTAGTCGAAACCTGCGGTCTGGTCATGTGCTGGGACGTTGGTAATCTTTGCAATCATCACGGTATGTGTCAGTGAATCACTTAGATTTCGTGCGTTCCGAAGTGTCCACCACCCAGCTGCACTGTGCTAGACACAAGGTTCCTTTTCTTTCGAGTCGCATGCTAGTGGCAGGTGGTTACCAACTTTTCCGCGGTGATGCCGGGCACGTTTGACATCCTTGTTCGTTCGGGCGTTCCCTGTGCACTGGCGCAAGTCCTCCAGTCACTTCAGTGAGTGTTGTGCTTATGTCTGGGACTGTCTTTTGCAGTCTTGCCCTCTTTTGAACTTTGTGCGGTTCTGTCCAGCAGCTCCTCTCTTTTACGCTCTCCGGTGTGTGTTCACCATCACCTTTGCCCGTTGTTTGCATTTGTTTGCGCTTGTTTTCTTATTATACTCCTTGCATTTGCTCGTGATTATTGATGTCCACTTGTCGTTTTTTATCTGGCTCTTTCATGCATCTGTGCTCGTTTCTTTTCCTCACTTGCGTTGGCCAATGTTTGTTGCATCACCTTTGTAGGTGCTCGTGCTGGCTCGCTGTTTCTCGCCAATGTTTGTTTATTCACTTTTCCAATGCTTGTTTGTTTCTTTTCGCCACTGCTTGTTGGTGTCTACTCGCCACTGCTGGTTGGTGTCTACTCGCCACTGCTGGTTGGTTTCTACTCGCCAATGCTTGTTTGTTGGCTCTTGACAGTGCTTGTTTGTTCTTCGCCAATGCTTGTTTGTTCTTCACCAATGCTTGTTTGGCCTTCGCCAATGCTTGTTTGGTCTTCGCCAATGCTTGTTTGGTCTTCGCCAGTGCTTGTTTGGTCTTCGCCAGTGCTTGTTTGGTCTTCGCCAATGCTTGTTTCTATTATGTTCGCCAATGCTTGTTGTTAAACTCAGCTCGCCTGACCTCAAAATTGCCGCCCACAGTTTGCACAGTCTCAGAAGTTGCCTGACTCAAAGATGGCCGCCGTGGTTATCTGCAGGCACTACTTTCTCTCTCTTTATTCGACCCCGTTTCTTCACACAGGACTCACCGGCAGCTGTGTTCAGGAGCAGCACCCTCTAGATTCGGCTCCCTCTGGTTGCTATTACAGTCAGGTGAGGTTGGGGTGGGCTCCCGTCTTACTTTGCAGGGTCCCTTGGCGGCGGCGTGCCAAAACCCACGCATCCGGCATGAGGTTTTCCGACGTCGGAGCTCACTCGGGCTCCAATTTCACCGCGCTCAGCAGCACTTGGCAACAGACCTTCGTGGGGGCAGTCCACACCAGGATTCACTCTTCTACGGCCACAGCAGTCATCAGGTGAGATTGGGGTGGGCTCCCAGCTCACTTTCGCAGTTCCCGCTCTCCTGCGCCGACAGCATGCCAAACCTCACGCATCGGGCGTGAGGTTTTCCGACCTCCGACAGCACCCAGGCTCCCAATTCAGCGCGCTTGGCAGCACTTGTTACCAGGCTCTTGTGGACAGCGTCCTCCACGTCAGGGGACCTTCGTCTCGCTCTAGGGGTCGCTGGACAGGGTCGGGGTGGGCTCCCGACTCCTGCTCTCTCACAGGTGCCAAGTTGCACACATCTGGCGGGATTCGCGCTTTTAGCGCGAAACAGCTTCTCCTTCTCGAGCGTTTCAGCGCTCGCTGCAGTGGCTCCCTCAGTGCTCCCCAACGTCGCTGGAGCGTCAGGGTCACCTACTGCTGGCTTCTTTCTCCAGGTTTCAGCACCTCACGGCAGCTGATCTCTTCTCTCGACGCTGCAGGGGACAGGGCACATTCAGGTGGTTCTGTGGGCTGCAGTCATGCACATCCCACCCTCGTCACCAGTTGTAGCATTGTGCTACAAATAAACACAGACACTCCTTGATGCTTTCTATGGAGCTTTATTATCTGCTTCCAGTATCTTCCCTGTCCCTACTCTAACTAACCCTGTTTCGTGTTCCCCGGCTCCTCCTGTTCCTGCTCCTCCCTTAACTCCACCCCCCAACCACTAGACTACATCCCACAATACTACAGAGGGGACCCTCAGTAGTAGGCACAAGCCTCCACCGGTAAGGGCACTCAATCCCTCTTTTACTCAGCCCTCATCTTACGCAGCTTCAAACCATCTACATGCTGTAATACAATTATACCTTGGCATCGCATTGAGGATGCCTACTCCTGTCCTCTGTGTCGACACCTATCTGCCAACAATGCGCCCCCCCCTGATTCTAATACTTCTGTCAAGGGTTTGAAAAGCTTTCTTTTAAATGTACGTTCCTTACCGAAACACCAACATCAGGTCTGGGACATAATACACTCCATCCAACCAGACATATGTTTCCTTGTGGAAACCTGGCTAAAACCCCATACAATCACAGCTATTGCAATGGGGATTCCCTCTGGATATAAGATTAAACACCTAGACAGAGATATTAAAACCGGAGGCGGTCTGGCAATTATATATAAGGACCACATACAATGCACAATTATTGAACAACATTCAAACTCACAATTAGAAACTCTGCTTTTTAAAATTCACCTAACTAATCACTTCACCTGGAAAGGTGCCTTGGTTTATCGACCCCCGGGAGCAGATCCTAATTTTGCACTTACTCTTCAAGAAATTTTGGCACCACATATAAAATCTAAAGAAGATTTTTTGCTCTTAGGTGATTTTAATATACATGTAGATCAGCCAATGTTGACCGAATACTGGCTCTAATTACAGATCTATTGAATCTGGGCCTGGAATTAAAAAATCAGGGACCTACTCATATTGGAGGACATATGCTTGATCTCATTTTCTCCAATTCCATCAAAATAAACTGTTCCTTGGCCACAAGTATATCGTGGACAGATCATTCATTGTTGGAATTCACGTTACTAACCCCGGTGAGACCCACAAAGAATGCCCCTTCCCCTCCTTCCTGGAGACGTCAATGGCACAAAGTTAATGCCATTACAGCTCAAGAAGCATGGACAGATCCCAATTTTTTGGAATCTGATACAGCAGACATAGCCTTAGCCAAGCTGAATGAATCTATTAAAAAAGCCATCGACACTATTGCTCCCCTAAAAAGGCATAAACAACATCCAGTATCAAAACAAGAAAAATGGTATACAAAGGAACTGAGAGCAGAGAAACAAAAATGTAGACGTGCTGAGAAAGCCTGGAGAAAAACTAAGACCGAAAATAGCCGATCGATCTTTCTAAAAGCTCAATCAGAATACTATAAAAATATAAAGCTGGCGAGAAAACAACAACTAACACAACAAATAGCAGAAGCAGGCAACAGCCCTAAGGAACTCTTTAATATTCTGCAAAACTTTATAAAGCCTACGGCCTGTGAAAGCCCAGATGAATTCTCGCAGGACTTGTGTGACAAAGTCTTGTTGTATTTTGAGGACAAAATCAACCTCATCTATGAAAAAATAGTAACCGCCAACAATATTAGCAAACATAAAACTAAAATCTGCCCCACCACTATTTCCCCCACAGACAATAAACCTTCTTTGACGTCTTACCCTCTCATTACGCATACAGAACTTCTTACCCTCTGCAACCATATAAAAACAGGATCCCCCAATGACCTTGTTCCAGCTAAAATGGTTGGTCCTCTGATCCCTTTATTAGGCCCCCATATACTTGAAATGGCCAACATCTCCCTGAGGACAGGCCAGGTCCCAGCAGATTGGAAAAAAGCAGTGGTGAACCCGATAAGAAAAAAGACATCATCTCCCTGGACAGATCTATCCAACCTACGTCCCATCTCTCTCCTACCCTAGTTGGGCAAGATCACGGAGAAGCACGTGAACACCTATCTTTCCCAACATCTGGAAGCGACGGAAGGCCTGGACCATTCTCAATCTGGGTTCAGGCCAAACCACAGCACAGAATCAGCACTTCAAACAGTGACCAATAACATCAAAATGGCACTGGATGATGGTTGCTCTATGATTCTGGTGCTGCTGGATCTTTCCGCCGCTTTTGATACGGTGTCTCACAAGGTGCTTCTCCCCCGCCTAAAGGAGGTGGGAATAGAGGGAGAGGCGTTGGCATGGTTGGAGAGTTTTCTGTCCGGGCGTTCCCAAGAGGTTAGGCTGGGCTCCCATATATCCACCCATAGGGAGCTCAATAAGGGGGTGCCACAGGGCTCCTGTCTGAGCCCCACACTCTTCAACATATATGTGGCCCCCCTTGCCAACCTAGCAAGATCTTTCGGGTTCACCCCCGTGTCGTACGCTGACGACACCCAACTCCTTTTTCCCTTTAAAAATCTTACGCCTGCAGTAAAAAGAGCTTTTGCAGATGGCATGAGAGCCATTGCAGACTGGATGTCAGCAAACTGTCTGCAGTGTAATGTCGGGAAAACCGAAGCTATGTTGTTCGGCCAAGCGATGACTCATTGGTCATCAGACTGGTGGCCTCAAGAACTGGGTCCTGTCCCCACCCCCAAAAGTAAGGTCAGAAACTTGGGAGTATTGTTTGACCAACAACTTACTTTCAAGGACCACGTCAATCTAGTAGCCGGCACCTGTTTCCGGGCAATAGGGATGTTAAGACGCGTCTTCCCCTATCTCCCAGATCACCACAGAAAAACTCTGGTGCAGGCGCTTGTTATCAGTAGGGTTGACTACTGCAATGGGTTGCTCCATGGAGCTAACGAGGAGCAACTCAAGAAATTGCAGGTTATTCAAAACACCGCCGCAAGGATTGTCCTAAATGTTCCACCCAGGACACCATCCTGCCCCCTACTGTCTCAGCTTCACTGGCTTCCAGTGAAGAAGCGAGTTCAATTCAAGACTCTCTGTACCATACACAAGAGCCTAACGGGGACAGGCCCTAAGTATTTCACTGACATCTTTCAGTCTTACATCCCAGGACGCTCTTTGCGTTCCAGCAACCAGCAATTACTTAAAATACCCAGATTCAAGAAAACTAGACAAGGTGGCCGTGCACTGGCCTATACCGGA
The DNA here is from genome assembly GCF_964263255.1 of Lissotriton vulgaris. NCBI lineage: Eukaryota > Metazoa > Chordata > Amphibia > Caudata > Salamandridae > Lissotriton > Lissotriton vulgaris. The sequence continues at coordinate 14,736 of NW_028240898.1, forward strand.
CCTACATTATGGAACTCACTACCACTTGAATTGAGGTCAATCGCTAACCATATGAAGTTCCGGAAAAATCTAAAAACTTATCTGTTTCCCAGCTATTAATGTCTTCCAATTCCCTGGACACAATTTTTACTCTCACTTCCATCTGCAGTTATAGCGCGGAGATACCCCTTCGGGGGTCTAGTCCGGCGCTCTATAAGCATATAAAATAAAAAAAAAAAAAATAGGCACATCATCATAAGTAGTTGACTGTGGAAATGATCCCCTACCAGTACAACCGCGCAGCAGTCCGCAGTCCATACTGTTTTCAGTATGAAACCAGCCGGCTGTTAACTGTAGTTGCGCTGCCAAGTACTATGCCTCCATGTCTGGCACCTCCAAACCTCCCTCTGTATATGTGCAGACTACATTGTGCATCTTTATCTTGCTTCTATTTATTCTTCAACTGAGAGTGTTTATGAAGGATTGGAGCCTCCTAATGTATTTCCAGGGTATTGGATAGAGTCTACATTAAAAGAGATATAGACAACGCGTTAGCACTATCATTTTGGAGATTGCTATACATCCAGCCGTTGACAGTGGGAGAGACGCCCAGAACTCCATAGAATCCTATATGCCATGTATCAGTCTGTCTGTGTTTAGTTTGTGCCAGTTGTGTTCCCAGGTAGTCACCATTCTTCCCAGATATCGAAATACCTTTATCTCCAAGGGAATCTCAAGTAGGAGAAAGCAGTGCCCTCAGGAATGCCGAAAGCCCAGCTATTGGCTACAACAATGACTTTTGCACATTGGTGTGCAGCCTGAATTGTCGACCATAGTCATCCAAGAGAGTGAGGAGGCGCTCAAATGTCTCTACATTGTTATGTAAGTACACAAGTAAGTCATCAACATAGAGAGACACTAGGTGTTTCACAGACCTCACTTCAAAAGCCCAGTCTAACAGGGAGGTCCTAAGTTGGCAAGCCAGTGGCTCATCCACCAGCGCATAGAGCAAAGGGCACATAGGGCATCCCTGCTGCGTGGCACACTCCAGTTCCCACTCAGCTGATACGTACCCATTTGCTTTCACCCCTGCAAGAAGGTTTGTGTAAAGGAGCTTAGTCAGCACCATTATAGTTGGATCGAAATTAGTGGCCCTTAGCATTTCAAACATGTGTTGCCATGAAAACGTGTTGAATGCCTTCTCTTTGTCCAATAACACCAGAGCCATAGGTTTGTTTGACGCTCGTATCTCACCAAGGACATGTTGTAGTCTCCTAAGGTTGAGCGATGTGCACCTTTTCGGTATAAAAGCACACTGATCAGTGTCAATCAAGGTGCCTATTATGGTTTGAAGTCTCTGGGCCAGAGCATTACTCAGGATTTCATTGTCGGTCTTTGGGAACAAGAGTGATCGGAGCAAGAGTGATCGCTAGGCTCTCCAATCCAAAGGGTCTCTCCCCGGCCTCATGCACTGATCATGGGTGCGATCCCACGTCTAGTGTATCCTGGTACATTTGTAGCAATATCTAAGCCAGCTGAGCATTGTATGGCTGAAGCCTCGACTTACAGCTCATCCAGTCCCTGGCATTTGTTAGCGCTGAGATCTGCTATAGATTCCTTAAGTTCATCTATGGTGAGTGGTTCCTCCAGTTGTGCCCCTTTGTCCTGCGTCAGATGATGCAGTCCTAGGGCAATCAGTATTGAGCATGTAGGCGGGCCTTCTATAGCATGCAGATTTTTATATAGCTTCCTACAGTATTTGTAAAATGCAATATTTATTCCCTCCTGCATGTCAGCTAGAATACCACCTGCATCTCTAATCGCTACAATGCATGTAGGTGGCCAGTCCCATTTCAGGAGGCAGGAGAGTAGTCTACCTGCCTTATCTCCCTCTTGGTGGAGAACCTGCCTAAATATACGGTTTTGCAGGAGTCCTTTCTTCATTCTCTTCTTTATTATCTCTGTGCGTTAGGTGCCCAGTATGGCCTCATCCTGGGGGTCCCCCCCTTGACGTTTGTCAATGCCTAAGTTCCCCATCCACGGCAAGGAGTTCTTTTTCTAAAGTTTAATCATCGATTTCACCCAAAAGCTAACCAAGCCACGCACAGCTACTTTGACAGCATCCCATTCTATTGTGCTAGTGCGGGGCGTTTTGTTGTTCAATGTAAAATAGTCTCTAATGTTAGTGTGTAGGGTATGTCTGAATCTGGGAGCATGAAAATACGACACCACAGCATCTAGGTATGTGGGCACGATACAGGGCCACTGATTATAATGCACATCACAGTGAGTGATCTGAAATCGCCCTTTCCATGTGTGCTACCTACATTACATAGTGTGGTTGGCTCACATGTACCAATATATTTCTAACCTGGGGTAAGTGTGACTGGGGGCTGCACAGTGTGTGAGCTCCACAGCTGCAGGCTACGCTGTCACCAGACAGCTATCAAATTTAGGTCTTCCATTACTTAATGCAGTGATGCAGACATTCTGTGCTTGTAGGTGGGATTTGGGGGTGTTTGGTCTAGGTCCCAACTGAGGACACAATTAAAGTGACCTAACCAGATCAGTTTATCCAAAGAACAATGGGTCCTGTTGCATATTTATTTAACACAATATTTAATATAACAGCTTAGATAAGCACTATTAAAATGTAACAGAAAAGGGTCTGGCAAAGAAAGAAGCACACATATATACCAATTTTTTAAGAAATTATTCTTTGTATTTCAACTTTCAGACACTCAGTCTAATAGTTATAACAGCGACATATATACAAAAAATTGTGCAATGTGTCCCCAGTGGTTTGTGAACAAAAAACAGAACATAAAATAATAAGTGATCTGTACAGCTTTGTTATTATGAATATTTACAAAGGGAAAATGACCAAGCGCAATAATAAAGCAATTCTTAACAGTGACTATCTACAATCATAGAACACTGTGCTTGAGAAGGTTCATTCCCTATGGCGTCGACGGCGTTTCGACCTGCTCAGTAAAGGTCTCGTCAGGACTAGACAGTGAGGGACATCTACGGGAAAGTGAAAATTGTGTAAGTATGTGTAGTCGCAATCATTAATGAATATGTATGAATTAAAATGAACGGATAATACCTTGTGGTGTCTTTTATTCATGCAACCCATGCGTGATAAAAAATTGGAATTGACTTACAGTGTACCCAGCCGGGCACTGTTTGGAAGCAAGCACAGTGTTCTATGATTGTAGATAGTCACTGTTAAGAATTGCTTTATTATTGCGCTTGGTCATTTTCCCTTTGTAAATATTCATAATAACAAAGCTGTACAGATCACTTATTATTTTATGTTCTGTTTTTTGTTCACAAACCACTGGGGACACATTGCACAATTTTTTGTATATATGTCGCTGTTATAACTATTAGACTGAGTGTCTGAAAGTTGAAATACAAAGAATAATTTCTTAAAAAATTGGTATATATGTGTGCTTCTTTCTTTGCCAGACCCTTTTCTGTTACAATTTAATAGTGCTTATCTAAGCTGTTATATTAAATATTGTGTTAAATAAATATGCCACAGGAACCATTGTTCTTTGGATAAACATATTGCCCTGGTTCCGCTGTGAGTAGGGCTCCCTTGTTTCCCCCTTTCGCGTTTTCGTGCGGTGGCTGCACCGCAAGGGTTTATCCACGCTGCTGGATTTTTTTCCCTTCCCTATAGATTAATAGGGTATTGTTCACACAGAGTTGGGGATGGCAGAGAAGGATGCACCATTATACACAGAGGAATATATTGCTAAATTAACAAGTGGACCTTCTTTGTTTTCAAATCTACCCGTGAATACTAGCAGTCCTAGACAGGTACTAATTGAGAAGTTGGAGAAAGCAAAGAAAAAACACGTACGCACTGAATTGCATGCTCGCATGCTTACTGACTATCTACGCGCAGGCATAATTCCACAAGGCCTTCAGATTAGAAACGTACCAGGCATCTTTAGAGAAGACCCAAAATTTAAAGGCAGTTTTTGTGGTATTTCAGTTACGTGCTCGCGACACTGGATGGTTCTCGGTGTCGAGACATCCTTGGAACATTCAAAAGCTGAGCTTAAAGAAATAGAAGAATTAGAAAAAGAACTTCTAGGCGACGACGGGGTCGCCGAGGCTAAGACACTTCTAGACAAACTAAACAAAACCATAGATGAATTTAATTCTTTTGAACTAAAAAAGAAAGCCGACAAAGTCACTAAAGACATTAAATTCTATAGCAAGGAGAGAGCCTTTCCTTACTTAAAGGAAGATTATTTTGTAAACTTCCCTAATCAAAATAGACTAAATACTTGGGGCAGATTTAGAAAAAATCAATCTGTAACATTCTCAGAATCATCAGGAGGCTCAAGTGACTCTGACGGTCAACCAGGGCCCAGCAATTTCAATCACCAGGGCAAACCTTTTTTAGACAGAGGAGGAAAGACGAAGAAAACAAGAGTCTGGCACCAATACCCAGGGGAACGCCAAACAAGAAACAAGCATTACCAATGGGGGCCACAGCCTTACTAGATTATGTACCCAGCCATATAGACAATATGGATACAATACCTATCTTTAACTTGTCTAAGCATATATTGTCATCTACTGAAATCTCTTTGTTGAGTAAGGGTCTCTCCTTTGTAATTACAGAGAAAAGTAATTATTTCAACCTGAAATCTGAGTTATTCCAGTTTTTTAGGAAAATTCGCCTTAAAATATTCTTTAAAGATCGCGAATTGACTGATTACCAATCGACAACTGGACTTAAACTGCCTTCTACTTTTTATCCTACTAACAGCATGATGCCCCCTGAGTTGCTCACCTTTGAAAAATTGATTCTGGAAGGGGTAGATAACCTGAAGCAAAGCAAACAATTTACTCCTTACAATATCTCTTTATTAGAGCGTCGAGCACTTGAGAATTTGAAAAAAGATACCTCAATAGTACTCAAACCTGCAGATAAGGGGGGAGGTATAGTAATACAAGAACGAACTGATTATGACATGGAAATAAGTAAACAAATTTCTGAAGAAAGGCATTATAAGAAACTCCAACATAACCCTCTGGAAGAAATTCGAGATAAAATTGTGTCTATTACCAAAGTAGGACTTGATCAAGGCTTTCTGACTAAGAAAGAATTTGATTTTTTGAATTATACTAACCCAAGGACCCCTGTCCTGTATACTCTCCCCAAGATACACAAAAATGTAACCAATCCCCCAGGGAGACCTATTCTATCAGGTTGTGGCTCGATTTTAGAGCCCATTGGTAAATACATTGATTTTTTCATCAGAGATTACGTTCCCCTACAAGCAAGCTATGTTCGTGACACGATGCATATGATAAATCTAATAGAAGATCTGGCTTTCCATAAAGATACGGATTGGTTAGCGACCTTAGATATATCATCACTTTACACCAACATTCCTCAGAATGACAGTATTGTATGTATAAAAGATCTACTGGATACTAGACAACGACCGTTTAATGTACCCACTTCATTTATAATTTCATTGCTAGAAGTAGCACTCCAAAGGAACTATTTTGTTTCTAATGGGCAATATTATGAGCAATGTGGGGGCACGAGCATGGGAGCAGTTTTTGCTCCAAATTTGGCTAATATCTACATGAACAAGGTAGAGAATGATTTTGTTCTATGTGATCGGAACCCGTACCATACCAGCATCAATTGCTGGTATAGGTATATAGACGATATCTTTTTAATTTGGAGAGGGAGCGAGGAGGATTTCGAGAAGTTCGTTGTATACTTAAACACTGCCCAAACTCATCTAACTTTTACATCCACACTACTGAAAGATATTATTCCATTCCTTGACTTAAATATCCAGCATGAGGACAATAAATTGTATACATCCCTTCATAGAAAATCAACTGAAAAGAATACCTTACTATCGTATCAGAGTCAACATCCCAGGGCATTGAGAGATGGATTGCCCTTTGGGCAATTCTTAAGGATTCGTCGAAATTGTGCTCGACGTGACGACTATCTAAAAGAGGCAGAAGTACTGAAAAACAAGTTACTAAAGAGAGGTTACCCCACTAAAATAGTGAAAAAATCACTAAAACGTGCCTGGTACTGCCCTCGAGAAGAACTATTGGTCACTAGACCAAAAGCAAAAATGGAGAAAATAGTGTGTGTCACCACGTTCGGAACTCATACCAACAAGATCCGTAAAAACATCATAAAAAATTGGGATATTATACAAAGCATCGATCCCCTAATTGAGGTACCTTTGTTTGCATACAAAAGAGGAAGACATTTAAAAGATCACCTAGTTAGATCCTCCACTGAAAAACTTGCCAAGAAAGGTGGCACTCTAGAAGCAGCTTGGTGTTTACCACCTATTTTGGGCCATTATCCCTGTGGCAATTGTGTGATCTGCCCATTGACAGAAAAAAATAATATTTTCAAATTTGGCCATTATGAACACACACTAAATTTCTTCTCTAATTGCAACACACGCAATGTCGTGTATTGCATTTGGTGCCCATGTGGTCTGCCCTATATTGGGCAGACACAACAACCAGTAAAGGCCAGAATAGGACAACACCGCAGCCGTATAAGAAAGGCAGTTTTGACAGCCCCACTGGTATGTCACTTCCAAGAGAAAAATCACTCTGCGGATCAATTGAAATGGCAGGTAATAGATATTGCGACAATACCTGAAAGAGGAGGGGATATTTCACAAATATTACAAAGACGTGAATGCCATTGGATTGACAGAGTCAATTCAATTAATGAGGGGCTTAATTCTGCAGATGAATGGAGGGGCTTTGTTTCCACTATGACAACTTGATTAGGAAAAGTAAAAAAATGTGTTCATTTTGTATGTCTGAAGATGTATAAGAAGTGTGAATATGTTGAAATGTTCTTGAAATGTTTCTTTAATTATTTACATAACTGTATATAGAGTTATTAGAAAACAAGGCAAATATGGCTGTGGTACATCTATGCTATATGGTACCTGTGCACGTCTGGTTTGAAACATCCTTAATAGGTGTGACATAAATTACAAAGTTTGAACTGCTGTACATCAAATTGAATAACAACAGTATTTTACATCGTAATGACCGCGATTTTGATAAATAACTGTTGCACAGGAAATGCCAGCTTTGCATAAACGGTAATTGTTAAATGTGACTGGCGCTTTGGGTGTTAAAAGGACTCGAACAACCAGTATCAGATAAAATCATACTAAGGTCACCGCGATAGTTCTGTGTTTACATAATATAGACAGTAGTTCACATCTTCATGGCCGTTACTATGACAATCACCCGTTGTTTACCTTCCGCCTACCCCACAGAGAATGCGTGCGCACCTTACGCTCCGCGTTATAAACGCGAGGACGCATACACACCCGGAACTACTCTGTTATCGGACAGACGACCGGTGAAACGCGATCAGGCGTTCCGAGTTCTGAGAGCAGGTGAGCTCCACGACTGCCCCTCGCAGAGATACCTTTAATAAACCAGCCTTCCTTTAATACAAATTCCGTTTATTAACAGGCATTTTCCTGTCTTCTGCTACCAATTATCGATTGTCAGCCTTACATTCAAGATCACCACGGATTCCATCGACAGTGGTGAGTGGCTATTCCCTGTGACATATAAGTCTAGGGGGTGGCTTTTGAAGACACTTTAGCAATACTGCCCCTTACATAGATTCCTGCAATAAATTAGCCCTCTTTTAATATAAATTCCGTTTGTTACCAGGCATTTTCCTGTCTTCTGTTGCCAATTACCGATTGTCAGCCTTATATTCAAGATTATCACGGTATCCACCGACAGTGGTGAGTGGCTATTTCTGTGTGCGCTATATATAAGTCTAAGCTGTGGCTTTGAAGACACTTTTTGCCCACCCTAGAGTACGTTTATAACACCTGTCTTTGTACCTTGCTTCCAAACAGTGCCCGGCTGGGTACACTGTAAGTCAATTCCAATTTTTTATCACGCATGGGTTGCATGAATAAAAGACACCACAAGGTATTATCCGTTCATTTTAATTCATACATATTCATTAATGATTGCGACTACACATACTTACACAATTTTCACTTTCCCGTAGATGTCCCTCACTGTCTAGTCCTGACGAGACCTTTACTGAGCAGGTCGAAACGCCGTCGACGCCATAGGGAATGAACCTTCTCAAGCACAGTGTTCTATGATTGTAGATAGTCACTGTTAAGAATTGCTTTATTATTGCGCTTGGTCATTTTCCCTTTGTAAATATTCATAATAACAAAGCTGTACAGATCACTTATTATTTTATGTTCTGTTTTTTGTTCACAAACCACTGGGGACACATTGCACAATTTTTTGTATATATGTCGCTGTTATAACTATTAGACTGAGTGTCTGAAAGTTGAAATACAAAGAATAATTTCTTAAAAAATTGGTATATATGTGTGCTTCTTTCTTTGCCAGACCCTTTTCTGTTACAATTTAATAGTGCTTATCTAAGCTGTTATATTAAATATTGTGTTAAATAAATATGCCACAGGAACCATTGTTCTTTGGATAAACATATTGCCCTGGTTCCGCTGTGAGTAGGGCTCCCTTGTTTCCCCCTTTCGCTAACCAGATCAGTGGCATACCTATATATGGTGTGAGTGTCTGCCAAATAATAGGGAAGAACTTGCCGTTATTAATATTGGGAAAACCACAGTTGATGGACAGAATGCAGAACAATGTCATACATTCACCCCAGTACAGAGATCTGGGCCCAAATCCATCGTCTTTTTGCACTCCACACCACTCCAGTTCAGACATGGCCATATGCAAATCAGTCTGACCCTGTGCCTCATGGGAACAGTCCAGCCCGAACTGCCAAGCCATGCCTTCCCTGGACCGGAAACAAGCTTCGGAGGACCGGTTTCTGGCATTTCAGCCGTCTTCAGCCCGGCTTGCTTGAATCCAGTGGTGTGGAGAGCATGGGACTCACGTCTGAGCATACCATCCCACTCGGGGTGACAAATGCAAAAACCACAGTTGATGGACAGAATGCAGAACAATGTCATACATTCACCCCAGTACAGAGATCTGGGCCCAAATCCATCGTTTTTTTGCACTCCACACCACCCCAGTTCAGACATGGCCATATGCAAATCAGTCTGACCCTGTGCCTCATGGGAACAGTCCAGCCCAAACTGCCAAGCCATGCCTTCCCTGGACCGGAAACAAGCTTCCGAGGACCGGTTTCTGGCATTTCAGCCGTCTTCAGCCCAGCTTGCTTGAATCCAGTGGTGTGGAGAGCATGGAACTCACGTCTGAGCATATCCATCCCACTCGGGGTGACAAATGCAAAAACCACAGTTGATGGACAGAATGCATAACAATGTCATACATTCACCCCTGTGCAGAGATCTGGGCCCAAATCCATCGTTTTTTTGCACTCCACACCACCTCAGTTCAGACACGGCCATATGCAAATCAGTCTGACCCTGTGCCTCATGGGAACAGTCCAGCCTGAACTGCCAAGCCATGCCTTTCCTGGACCGGAAACAAGCTTCCGAGGACCGGTTTCTGGCATTTCAGCCGTCTTCAGCCCAGCTTGCTTGAATCCAGTGAGGTGGAGAGCATGGGACTTACGTCTGAGCATACCCATCCCACTCGGGGTGACAAATGCAAAAACCACAGTTGATGGACAGAATGCAGAACAATGTCATATATTCACCCCAGTATAGAGATCTGGGCCCAAATCCATCGTTTTTTTGCACTCCACACCACCCCAGTTCAGGCATGGCCATATGCAAATCAGTCTGACCCTGTGCCTAATGGGAACAGTCCTGCCCGAAATGCCAAGCAATGCCTTCCCTGGACCGGAAACAAGCTTCTGAGGAACAGTTTATGGCATTTCAGCCAAATTCAGCCCGGCTTGCTTGAATCCAGTGGTGTGGAGAGCATGGGACTCACGTCTGAGCATACCCATCCCACTCGGGGTGACAATTGTAAAAACCACAGTTGATGGACAGAATGCAGAACAATGTCATACATTCATCCCAGTACAGAGATCTGGGCCCAAATCCATCATTTTTTTGCACTCCACTCCACCCCAGTTCAGACATGGCCATATGCAAATCAGTCTGACCCTGTGCCTCGTGGGAACAGTCCAGCCCGAACTGCCAAGCCATGCCTTCCCTGGATCGGAAACAAGCTTCCGAGGACCGGTTTCTGGCATTTCAGCCGTCTTCAGCCCGGCTTGCTTGAATCTAGTGGTGTGGAGAGCATGGGACTCACGTCTGAGCATACCCATCCCACTCGAGGTGACAAATGCAAAAACCACAGTTGATGGACAGAATGCAGAACAATGTCATATATTCACCCCAGTACAGCGATCTGGGCCCAAATCCATCGTTTTTTTGCACTCCACACCACCCCAGTTCAGACATGGCCATATGCAAATCAGTCTGACCCTGTGCCTCATGGGAACAGTCCAACCCGAACTGCCAAGCCATGCCTTCCCTGGACCGGAAACAAGCTTCCGAGGACCGGTTTCTGGCATTTCAGCCGTCTTCAGCCCGGCTTGCTTGAATCCAGTGGTGTGGAGAGCATGGGACTCACGTCTGAGCATACCCATCCCACTCGGGGTGACAATTGCAAAAACCACAGTTGATGGACAGAATGCAGAACAATGTCATACATTCACCCCAGTGCAGAGATCTGGGCCCAAATCCATCGTTTTTTTGCACTCCACACCACCCCAGTTAAGACATGGCCATATCCAAATCAGTCTGACCCTGTGCCTCATGGGAACAGTCCAGGCCGAACTGCCAAGCCATGCCTTCCCTGGACCGGAAACAAGCTTCCGAGGACCGGTTTCTGGCATTTCAGCCGTCTTCAGCCCGGCTTGCTTGAATCCAGTGGTGTGGAGAGCATGGGACTCATGTCTGAGCATACCCATCCCACTCGGGGTAACAAATGCAAAAACCACAGTTGATGGACAGAATGCAGAACAATGTCATACATTCACCCCAGTACAAAGATCTGGGCCCAAATCCATCGTTTTTTTGCACTCCACACCACCCCAGTTCAGACATGACCATATGCAAATCAGTCTGACCCTGTGCCTCATGGGAACAGTCCAGCCTGAACTGCCAAGCCATGCCTTCCCTAGACCAGAAACAAGCTTTCGAGGACCGGTTTCTGGCATTTCAGCCGTCTTCAGCCCGGCTTGCTTGAATCCAGTGGTGTGGAGAGCATGGGACTCACGTCTGAGCATACCCATCCCACTCGGGGTGACAATTGCAAAAACCACAGAGTTCACGAAAAGTATGAAAAATACCCCTGTGTAAAACATCACTCCAGGGATATAGATAAGAAGATGAGCATTGGATTTGAAGAGAAAGGGATTAGCAACCGGAATAACCCACCGGAGTGGTGGCCGTGAGCAGTCAAGGCTGGCATGAGATCTTCATTGTGAATAGTAAGGAACTAAAGGGAGAGCGGTATCAGATAGCATAAATATGCAGTTAATAATACCCACCATCTATGAGGCACTCCTAACATATAGGGGTCAGGGTATCCGTGGTGGAGGTATCAAGCAAGGGAAGTTGGCAAATCTCGTCCACTCTAAATGGGCACCTCTCGTGACTGTCCTGTTCCTCTTTAAATGCTGTGCCTCTTCGTGAAAAAAATTCAGTTTTTTACTATATGGTTATGTAATATATGCAGATTTATGTATACTCATTGTAAATATATGGATTTAGTGTGTTATGTCTTGGTGATGTAAATGTGGTTATTGTTTTTGTTTTGACATATGTATATAGTGGTCCTGTCACATTGTTTCTTGCTTTTTCAGCTTTATTGTAAAGTGTTATGTTCGTGTTTTTAAATGTCCTATTGACTTGTGTTATATTGATATGTGTATATATATCTGTTATTCTACAGCCCTGAAGAAGTCTATTTGTTTGGATGAAACGCGTTGGCTATTCATTTCAACATGAACTGTTTAATTTTTTCAATAAACAAAGAAAGAAACAAACGAAGAAACAACTTTGGACATGAATTAGATAATTTGCTGTCTGGATGGTTACCTTTTATTGGTGCACCTTTTTCTCTTCCTAAACATTGTTAATTTCAGTCTTGGATTGCACTGTGACAGTGGGTGCGCTTTCTGTGTGTACACGCAATTTATGGGTACTTCCCAATACATGTATAATAAATAGGGATAGCAGGTCAGGTGCTAGCTCTTTGTAGGGTTCCACTGTCCCAGCTTGTATATTCTGTTTGGAAGACTTCAGCTGTGAGAACTAGAACATTTTAATGCTCGCTACATGTAATTTTATCTTAAGCCATCTTGTCTGCAGTAATTTTGCACAAGAGATGGCGCCCCAACAAATAACGGGACTCATCTCAACGATTATGAGTTAATGATCATTTATAGTTGAGCCAATTTCCACGGGGACATTAGCTGACAACCTATTAGTCACCTATTTATTTGAGATGCCTTGAACTTAGACTTCTTTTACCGAGAGGGTTAGGTTGATAAACTCCATCAGCCTAACTATGGAGCAGGTAGCACCTGCATTGATTAAAAATTATACTGAATGCCCATGCACTCCCCCTTCCACAAAGAGTAATTCTGGTTTGCCTTTAGCACTGCACCAAGCATGAAATCCTCCTCCCTTCTCTGACACTATCATTGTGACTGACTTAGTCCTTTAACCCCTTTAGTGCTGCAGTTGGCCAACGGTCATTCCGAGCACTACCTTGCCAGTGCTGCACACGTCCGTTGGCCGACGCGGCCGCACCCGTTATTTCGAACGTTCAGCACTGGTGCAGAATGTTCGAAGCAACAAACGGGTTAAGGACTCTGAATGTGACTTCAAAGTGTGGAAAATTGTTATTATGAAGGTGTTTGCTGAACGCTAAAATCTGGCTTAAATCCCTGCATGTTATTTTGCATAGGAAATTGCATGAATGGAGCTGGAATCATATTTCCATCGAATTGTCTTGGATGTTCTGCACAGAGGTCAGTAGGGCTGAGTCTATTGACTGTCATGAAATTCTGTGGCATCTGATTTATTTGACTCTGCTGCATTTGGGGAAAAATTTGTACCTCACTTTGAAATCTACTTCGATTTAAATGCCACAATCCCATTCCCAGTGGCCATTTTTCCCACATATGTAGCAAAGACCATTTCTCATTTGTGCACTGTTATGCACATTATTCATATTAGAATTCTTAACATAATAAATCCTCTACCTTTACCACAATGACCACCATTTCCACTTTGCATACATTGCACACAATTGTCTTGTGCACTGGCATCTTGAACATTAATTAACACCAGCACCAAAACAAGGTTCCTGAAAACCACCTTACCCATCCTTTTGCAAAAAATCTGTTTGAGCCACCATCAATTTCTCATTCATTGTTTCCTTTTTAGCATTACAATACACCATCCAATGATTTAGCCTGCCAACACATCCCACTTAGCTAAATAGGAAAACTAATTTCTAGACACAATCCCAACACAAAAGCCGGAACAAATTCAGAAACACCTTCTTTTATGGGGTCATCAACTCCAGTATACTGTCTGTGTATCCACTTCAGTCTCTCATAATATGCATGTACTGATTCACCTAGCTCTTGCGTTGCTCTGAATATCCTTGATCAATTGACTTGTTTCTGGGGAACCTTTGTTTTCAATATCTGAATAACAACTGTGATGGGCTTCTTTTTGCAGTTGTTCTGGCCACTATTCTATGATATTACACTAAGTCTACACACCTTGGGCCCGATGTAGGTGGCAAATTCCGGTCAGAAACGGCCGAAATCGGCCGTTTCCGACCGGTATTTGGCACTTTGAGATGTAGGGGGCCAGTATTTACCTATTCGGTATATTTACAGAATCGGTAAATTTAAAGAATCTGTAAAATACCGAATCGGTATTTTTACCGATTCGGTATCTTCCAGATGTAGGTGGGACTCTTCTGAGTCCCACAGGCCTTTCAGATTCGGTATTTTAACACCCAATCCAATTGGGTGTTAAAATACCGAATCCAGGTGTGCATGCACATGTGTGCATGCACACCTATGCCATGTGACAGACAGACATGCCCTTAGGGCATGTCTGTGTGCCACATGGCACACAAGCCAGTATTGGGGGTGCTAGAGGGTGTCAAAGTGACACCCCCTGCACCCTTGCTGGAATCGGTATTTACCGATTCGGTAAATACCGAATCGGTATTGCCCATTGATTCCTATGGGCTTCAAGGCCCATAGGAATCAATGGGGGATACCGAATCGGTATTTACAGAATCGGTAAATACCGAATCTTACAGATTCGGTATTTACCGAATCTGAAATACCTACATCTCCCCCCCTCTAATTTACCACTTCATAAATACCGAATCGGTATGATTCGGTATTTATGAGGTGGTAAATATAGATTTACCTACATCGGGCTCCTTGATACATAACAAATAAAAATAAAGCTCCCAAGTCTGCCCAAAGCATATTTAAAATGGTCCTAATCCTTTCCACCTCTTTATACCACTTTTCTGGCTCCTCTCAGAGCTTTGGGAAATATGTAAAGATCACTCCTTGGCAAAAGGTACATGCACATATGCTACTATCTGCACTCTCAATGGAAGTCTTTTTCAACAACCACTTCACATTCAGAATCACTCACACTCACATTTGTCTTTGTTCTACTCATTATCAACAACCCAGGCATATCAGGTGGATCCATTCATTCTTCTTGATACCTCGTCACATCTTCCCATTTGCTAATTGTCTAATAATTCTGTGAGATTTTCTTGCAATGTTCTAGGATTCTGATTCACTTATTAATTTTCAGTCAACCCTATTTTATGTTACTCACAAATTCTCTTTTGTTGTAAATCCACTTTAAATCCTTTAGCGGATTCTTCAATTTTGTAAAATGCACAATGAGCACGTCTTCCTGCTTTTACTCCCCAATACGTCAATTCAATTTTATAATACATTGAAATTTGGTCATCATGCGTTCCCATTTCTGTCATAATTTCCAATTCCTTTTTGAGTTTGAAGGTGTTCGTCTTCACCACTTTAGTGTCACTTCATGAAGACAAACTAGATTCTGTCTCCTCACACCCTGCTCTCCTGCTCCTATCTTTTCAACCTACACTTGCACATGGGCCTTGTTATATGGAAGCAGGTCACTCCAGTCAACAGTCTATCCATAAGCTCATCCTGTCCTTCAGAATCACTCTCATGCTTTTCCGTCTCATTCTTGTTTTTAGTTTAGTCGTCTTATGTTTTCTTTTTGCCTGATTTGTCAGTACTTGCAGGGAAAGCACATCCTGTCTCCATGCCTTCTTCCATAAATGCAATCTCATATCCACCCAATGGTAGCTTTACAAATCTGCCCTTGCAATGTTTTCTTATTTGCTTTCTCATTTGCTACATAGTCCCAGTTATTCTAGGCTGCGAATTGCACAGGTCTGGGCTGCGTCTTAATTTTCTTTGTCAACACAATTTTATTGTAATTTTCACATAAGTAAACCATCTACTCATTACAGTAATGGCAATTGCATCAACATTGGTACGTGTACATAAACAGTTTGTGAAACCAACAGCTTATGACAGGTTATAATTTATAATTACGTCTACGGGTTCAACAATATTGTATTGCATAGTCCTAAGAGAATAACTTCTAACAGAACAACGTTAGTAGTCCCTGCAACTCCACCCCCCCCCCTCCCCGGGTCCTGATCTGTGCAGTGCAAAGTATACTAAAGGCTACTCTATGTCATAATGCCATGGATTGTTGGGCATCATAACTTAGTATACAGTTCTATTGTAGCCTGAGCAAAAGGGAAAGCTCTAGTGCCCATCTAGTACTAATATGATCAACAGGGTATTCCTGAGTTCACATCTGACTGCTTATAGTGGTTGAAACCATGTCCTTTCAATACGGTATCTACATATTATCAAGGGGTGTAACTGTCCACTGAAGCACAATCTAATTGTTTAACCTTGCCCAGCAAACTCTCCCATGCTTGTTCTGGTTGCATGGAACCACTCCCTCTCTTTGCTTTGCTAAAGATCACGCCAGCCTCCTATTCAGGATGAGTTCCCATTTCCATTTTCTATACGTGCCCTCTAGCAGCTTTCCAATAAATTGTTAAATAGCACTTAGCTAGAATCAGAACCAGATCAATAAACCTGGTCATGACCTTGCGCTTTGCTGGGGACACATACTTGCCCAGCAAACACGTTGTGGGTGAATGTATTATATTGTGGTCCACAGCTTCACCAATAAAGTCAACAACCTCTAGCCAGAACTCAGAGAGGTGGGCCTCCATATGAAGCATTTCTGTTCCCTCCTTTTGGCACTTAGGGCATGCTGCTTAGGTAGTTGGGTGAAATGAATTGATCCTACCTGGTGTAAGATATGCCTTGGGGATGAAGTAGGAATTTATCAATTTAAATCTAGCAGTCTTAAAGACTTTTGGGAACTGATACAGTTTTTCAAACTTTCTGCATCATTAATTAGTGTTCCAATATCCGCTGCCCATTTATCTTGTAATGTTGTCAGAGGGGCATTAGTATCTGTTCGGAGTGCACTGTGTAGGCTTGATATAGCCTTATGCATGCCCGTGGTGGTGCATAAAATATGGCATTCATGGTGTCAGAGGGTTCATATAGTCTATTTCCCCTGTGCTTTTCAACCATTGTTACTACCGCCCCATAGAGTAAAAACTGCCCTGCTGGTTTCCAAAGTCAGACTGTAAATCTTCAAAGGATATAAGTTCCCAGCTCTGAATAGGTCCCCCAGGTGCTCAATGCCTAGGTTCTTCCAGTCTGCGAGTCCCCTCCATTGGTGTGGTAGCACTGACAGATGTAACAGGATATCAGGGGACTAGGGGTATTCTGTCTGAGAATTTTGTAGGCAGCAAATCCAAGAATGCTTTTGTTTTGTGTCCTGTAACAACTGGATTAATCCCTGATATGTCAGGATCGATGCAGTTTTCATCACCCCATTATTTTTTCTGGCATGCATCCAGCTAGTGAACCACTGCAGCTGGGCTGCTAAGTAACATGTCTCGAGGTCTGGAGCTGCTGGACCTAACTTCCATGATGGGGCTTTCGAGCTTAAGTTGTGTGAACCGACATCTGCTCTTACCCCATATCAAATCAGAGAGCAAAGTATCAGTTGCCTGAAATGTTCTTTTGGGATAGTTACCTATAGTACACCAAATTAATATAAAAGTCTGGGCAGAGCTACCATTTTGGTAATCGCAATGCGACATGCCACCGACATTGGTAACGTTTTCCAGAACTCTATTCCAGATCATAGTGTAGTCACTGCCGTCCCTGTGTTTCCCTCCACTAGGACTCGGTCTTCTAGATATATTTGAACCCCCAAATAATTAGGAGATGTGGGTTCCCACCTCAAACCTAATGGGGCTGGGATTGTTTCTGGTGTGACATGAACAGGAAACAGACTAGTTTTTTACCAATTGATGCAAAGTCCCGACAGATCACCAAAACAATTAAGCAGACTGACAGCCATTGCTAGCTCTATCATGTTTTTCTTTAGAAAGAGTAGCATCATCTGAATATTAGGCATTGTGGTGACTCATGCCTTGGACCATAGGTCCATCATAGTGGTAACTGCACTGCACTGTACAGGCCACCTTTAAGGCAAATTGTAGTGGTGATAATGGACAACCTTGTCTCATACCCCCATCCAACAACATAAGTATCTGAGATCACTCCTCTTGGTTTCACTCACACCATAGGGTAAGAATACAGTAGCTTAGTCCAGGCCACAGATCCCCTCCAGTTACATTTTTCACTCACTTTGAAAAGGTATGTCCAGTCTAGGCTATCAAATGCCTTTTCAATGTCTACTGCTCTCACTACTGCTTACCCATCAGCATATGCTTCATACATTGGAACAGTAAGTTGCCATCATATATTGTTTGCTATTCTGTGGCCACGGATAACTTGTGTCTGGTCCTGGTGCATTCGGTATTGCATATATGGCAACAGTCGAGAAGCTAGTATTCGACTAAGTATTTTATAGTTGACATTCAGCATCTACAATGCCCTGTAGTCCTGAATGTCATACTGGGGGTGCCACAGTTTGATTTATGGTGTCACCAACAACTTTCTTCGTCAACAAAGGCAAATAACTGTGTTCCTTATCCACTCTAAAAACCTCCACTAGTCTGAGTGCTAATTGATCACCATAGGCACAATAAAACTCTACAGGAAGTCCATCTGATCTGGGTATCTTCCCCGGGGTGTACCCAGTGCCTCTGCTTCATCTAATCCCGGTAGTCTCATATGTCCCATTGCCTTTTATCAGGATTTTCAGTGTACTAGGTAGTATCAAAGAAACCTGTTGTTTATGTCCTCTTGCTAATATACCATGCCACATGCCCAGCTCGGCCAGTAAAGTCCCTGACTTGTCTCTTTCAGTATGGGCTCATATCATGTATTCCTGGTAGACAAGGCAGCAAAGTGACGCAATGTGTTCTGCAAACGTTTCCTTGGCTTCCAACAGTGTCTGTTGCAATGTAGGGTTCCCAGGCCTTTCGCTCTCTGCTGCCCTGAGGGTCTGTTCTTGAGTCTCAACTTCATACACTAGGATCCTGTGCACACCCAGCATTCCCGCTATGCATTGCCCCCTAATCGCAGTTTTAATGCATGCCATTCTAGCAATATAGTTGAGGCAGTATTTTCATTTTCTGCAAGTAGTTACTGACCCCCTCTCCTATAGTGTGTCAGAATGCAATAAAATCTAAAAACTCCCCTCAGTAAATGTTCAAACCACAAGCAATCATTCACATGTTAATCTATATGCATTTCACAATTATCCATAAAGCACAACACCCACCAAATACCACAGAATTTTAGAAATATATATATGGCTTAAATCCTGCATCACACAAAAATATATGCTTCACATTAAAAATCACATCAACATAACAGCACATATGCAATACCAACACATATACATAATTAAAAGAGATATTTTCTAAGACAGTATATTAAGTCTATATAAAAAAAACACATCTACTATTTAAGTTACCAAGTATACATGAATTCATTAAGTAGCATGTAGGGATCCCAGTGTACTGTAGATCATGCCCCCATGTTCCATTGACGCGTTTTAAAAGCCACATGCTCATTGAGGCATCCTCTGCTATGTGACCTTGTAATTCTTAATTCTTAAGTTGAGATTTCTCTCCCTACTGTATCACTCTCAATATCTGTTTTTAATTCACAGGACTTACCATTGACCAGACCTCTCTATCTCCAACACCATCCACGCTTTCTGTCAATTCATCCATGCTTAAATTTGCCACCTGAGAATAGATTTGCTGGAGGGACTGCTTAGAAATATATACAGTTTAGACTGCCTTTATTCTTGTTTGCCCATGTTTATTGACCCAGGATGCAAACTGAGGCATAGAGTGTTGTCAAAGAAAACTGATTTGGATCCCATCATTCCGGTCCATTTCATTATGACACTAGCTAGGCTGGTCATGAAAGATAACTTCTTTAGATTTGAAGAGACAATCTACCTGCAAATCTCTGGGAGCAGCATGGGTAGTGTCTTTGCGCCCAGCCTGGCAAATCTCTACGTACATTCTTTTGAGCAACAACATGTGCTGACACTGGCCAATCCATTTTTCACGTCAATTTGATGGCGGAAGCGTTATATAGATGACGTGTTGTATTTTGGAGAGGAGATCGTGAGTCTATTTTACAGTTCCATCAATGGCTGAACACCAGGAATCAATATTTAAGATTCACAGTAGAGATCAACAAAGAAAGATTACCTTTCTAGGATTTATCCATCTATACCACTCCTGCAGGGCAAGAGAGTGAACTGTACCGCAAGCCGACTGCACGTAACTCACTATTACAGTATGACAGTCAACATCAAAAGGCCCTAAGGGACAATTTGCACTATGGGCAATTTATGCGAATACGGAGAAACTGCTCAACAGATAATACTTTTCAGGTTCATGGGAAGGGGCTGTCGCAACAACTACTATCGAGGCATTATCCACGCAAATTGATTAAGCCCTCGCTCAAACGAGCAAAGAATAATCATTGTGAAGCCCTGTCTAAACCTCCTGTGCCAAAACCTTCTCTGGATCGTTTAACCTTCGTGAGTACTTTCAGCACGAGGACAAATAATATACAGAAGGTTGTTCGCCAACACTGGCGTATCTTGAACCGTTGTAGTGAGAAAATTGCTCCCCCGTTGTTTGCCTTTAAGAGATCAGGCAGCATACGGGATCGTTTGGTACACACACTTCCAAAATCGACACTTAAGAGACCTGTAGGAACACTGTGGGACTTACCAGAAGTTGTGGGACACCACCCTTGCGGGGGTTGCTCCATTTGCCCCCAGACCAAGCACTCAATGACAATAGACATAGGTAGTGATCGACCTTGAGTTCAGGCAAATTTTACGAACTGTATTAGTGCCCAACTGATCTATTTATTGACCTACCCTTGTCAGATCAGAAATGTCGGTATGACCACACGCAAAGTGAGAATACGGAAGCTTGAACATAAAAGCTCTTTCAGATGTAAAAAGACGATGACAAGACTCACTAAGCATTTTGTGGAAAAGAATCATGGAGAAGAAGACTTCCAGTGGACGGTACTAGAAAAAACATTTATACCTTCACACATCAGTAATATCTCAAAATACTTATTCATGAGGGAGCAGAAATGGGTATTCAGGCTCCGTAGTGATACACATGGCCTTAATGATGATATACCGTGGACCAGTCTGTAGACACTGAATATTAGGTATGGGACTATTAACTCTCAGTGAAAAGCCACAGAGGGTTTACATTGCTAGGTAGAGGCATATCATTCTCTGGAGGCATTGACATACTCGGCAATAATTCCGGTAACAATACACAACCAATGAGTACTGGGTATAGTGGGTTATAAATGAGTAAACATGACAATGCATAAATATTACTCTCTATCTGTGTCTTGCAGACCTAACTATACTCACAAATCATTACACCGGCAGGAATAATTTGCAGATGTCACGGATTGTGACGCAGTTGACAGATATACATAAAATCCCCGATTCTGTGTTTATTGCAATCTGTTGCAGTGAATTTCACGTAGGGGAAGATAACATAATATAAACCAACGAGTAATGAGTAACTGCAGTACTAGCAGGAGCCAGTATCTATAGTATCTATATAAATATAAAGAAGGGACTATATACAATGACACATTATGTTATGTTGTATGTTTCTTTAAGTATCACAAGAGTAGAATATAGAGTGTATTGTGTTTGGGGTTCCATGTGGAACATGAGTTGATATGCTGAGCTGTTGAGAGGAAGACATCGCTTCCCTGGCTCTCACCTGTTTGTTTCCTGTATTTTCTATGAATACATATATTCTACAATTTAATCTTGTTGGAGTAATTCACTACAGATTGGCGACGAGGGAAACTGGAGTCTACATGAACATTTCTACAAAGAAATAATTTATATTCAAGAAAATTCGAATAAAATCTTATCTTTAAAAAGAAACGGACCGGAGTGAACTAATTCTGTGATTTACATGTCTACATTTACTTTGAGATTGCCACCGCTTTTGCCGACTGCGCTTTACTTTAGTTACATCTGTGGTTATATCTGTACCAAGCGCCACTAACGGGGTAACCGTTAAAGTCATCGGGTACCTGCATTGTTTGACCCGTGTTCGCCATTCCAGTGCATGCGCCGACTGCCTGGCTTGCTCGAGAGGGACTGCGCGCGTCACTTGATAACGCAATTGCAAGCAATAGCGCGTCCTCAGGAACTGACGTCGGACGCAGGTCACGCAGCGTGACCCCAACGTGGCGGACATTTTGTAAACCAATGTTTACATTTTAAGTATTCATTACGAAGAAGATCGACATCATGAATAAAGGCTTCAACAACATATGAAATTTCACAGCGCATAGAGGGCAACAAATACATTTTAAAGAATATACATTCTGGTCAAGACATTAAGGTGAGGTAGATAAAAAAAAAAGATAAATAAAGTTATTTTACTTGTGACATTATAACAGGTGAGAAGGTCGGGAGAAGGTTTTTTTTTTAATTAAGTTTGTATATTCACATGTACTTCACAGTGCATGGAAGAAGGTGACTGCACTGTGAGTACTGTTGATAAGGACAGAGACATGGCACAACAAAATTTTTCAATTAGTCCTCCTGAACCATTTTGGGTTAAAGGTGCTCAACCCAGTATAAAATGGGTAGAATGGAAAGAATATTTTGTTAATTATTTAGAAGCTGTTGATGAAACAAAGAAAATGAAACCTGAACAAAAAAAGAGACTTTTATTACATTCTTTAGGACCCATAGGATTAAAAACTTTTTCCAGGATGAGCAAGTCTGACGATTCCAATCTTGATGAATTTGAAAATGCGATCAAAAATATGGATAAGTACTTTGCACCCAAAGTGTGTATTGGGGTCATAAGGCACAAATTCTTTCAAAGGAAGTAAACTAAAGAGGAAACTGTAGATGAGTGGATGGATGACCTTAAAAAACTTGCCATTGACTGTAAATTTGACAATTTACATGATGACCTAATACGTGATCAACTAGTGATGCACATCAACAACTCTGCCCTACAAGATCGTCTTTGGGTCAATGGAGATGCACCTCTTGATGATGTGGTAGCCATCATGAGGAAATCTGAAATGTCTGGGAGGTGTGCTATGGTCGTGAAGGAAACTGAGAAAGATGTGTCCAAGACTTCTGGAACTGTTTGTAAGATTCAGGCTCCTAATAGAAGCTTTCGCCAACAGCAACAACAAGGGAAATGGACTAGCCAACCTACAAGGGTTCAGAATAAGAACATAGAGGAAAGGAGATGCTATAGATGTGATAGCAAAGAACATCTAGCATTTAGTAGACTCTGTCCAGCGTTAAAGAAAAAATGTGGTATATGTGGACTTTTAGGTCACTTTAGTAAAATGTGTCGCAGACGCAGTAATGTGAAGTATATGTATGAAGAAGATGTTGAGAGTATAGATGAGGTAGAAACTGAGGACGAATGTTGCGTAAAAAGTGTTCGTGGAAACTATGTAATTAGCATTTCTGAGGATTCTTTAAAAGGTAAACCAATTTGTGAAATATCTCTTGGTGGGGTGGTTGTAAGTGTGTATGCGGACTCCGGTTCCCCATACACGATTGTAAATGAAGAGGTTTGGAGAAAGAAATTTGTAAATAAGATTGGTGAGAAATTGAATCCACCTGATGTTTGCCCAATCAGTTATACGGGTAATAGAATTGGGATGATTGGTTTTAGGTGGCTTACCTTTTTGTTCAAAGGCAGGTCCACTAGAGTGAAGTTGTATGTGGCAAAGGTAGGACCATCAGTGTTAGGGTGGTTCGACCAGAAAAAATTGCACATCATTTTAGATCCTAATTCCAAGGATAAAGTACTGATTTTGGATGATTGCAGCAAAATGGGGGAAACACTGTCTGAGAGCTTTCCTAAAGTGTATAGCAAAGAGCTGGGTGTTCTAAAGGGGTTTGAACATAGGATTATTTTAAAAGCTGATGCACAACCTAAGGTTCACAAGGTGAGACCCATTCCTATACTGATAAGGGAGGAAGTTAAGAAGGAGATTCAGGGACTGCTTGCCAAAGGCATTATAGAGGAAATTGAGACGTCTGAATGGATTTCTCCGATTGTGGTTGCCCGGAAACCCAACGGAAAAATCAGTTTATGCATTGATTTACGCCACTTGAACAATAATATCGTGGTTGAAAAATTTCCCCTTCCCAGAATCAATGAAATGGTATCTTCCCTTAAGGGTGCTACATGGTTCTCCACGGTTGATCTCTCTGCCGCTTACCTCCAGGTTATGTTAGATCCCAACTCAAAGAACCTTACAGCGTTTATAACGCCATTTGGTTGTTACCAATTCAGGCGTATGCCTTTTGTGTTGGCCTCAGCCACTGCTGTTTTTCAGCGGCTGATGCATAAACTTTTTGGAGATATGGAAAATATCTCATTTTTCCAAGTTGATATCCTTGTTGCGGCGAAAGACAAAGAGAGCCATGACTCTAAATTAAAACAAGTTTTGGAAACTCTACAGTCAGCAGGCCTGACTGTGGAGTTATCCAAGTGCAAATTCAGCCAAAGAAGTGTTTCATATTTGGGACACATTATAAGTGAAGAAGGTGTCGAACCCAAACCCACGTTAGTAGAGAATATAGTAAAATTCCCTGCACCTGTTTCGAAAGATGAGGTGAGAGCATTTCTTGGCATGGCCGAGTATTGTGCCAAATTTATAAAAAAAATTGCTGCAAAAGTTTATAATATGCGTGCACTTTTGAAGAAAAACACTAAATTCGTATGGAGTGAGTTATGTGAAGAAGAGTTTAAGTTGATCAAGAGTGAATTGCAAAGTGTGAATGCACTTGCCAGCTTTGACCCCAATATTGACTGCTTACTGACAACTGACGCAAGTGACAAGGGCCTGGGTGCCGTGTTTTCACAACACGATGAGGATGGTAAAGAAAAGATAATTTTGTTCGCATCTAGGGCTCTTTCCCCTGCTGAGAGTAGGTACCCTATCATCGAGAGAGAAGCCCTTCCGTGTGCATGGGCATTAGAACATTTTCGAGCTTTCGTTTGGGGCAAGCCTGTGACCATTCGTACAGATCATAAACCATTGATCCGTATATTGTCATGTGAGGGCATTTCTGGTGCGTCAGCAAGATTAGCTAGACTTTCTATGCGGATGAAGGAGTACATTTATAAAATGGTTTACCTACCTGGGAGAGATAACCGTATTGCTGATTGCTTATCAAGACTTCCACCTCCTCTTGAAGAATGTGAGGACGATCCTTGGAGTGAATACTGTGTGGCATTGGTGCATGATTGTGGTGAGCCTGCCATAAATAAGACCGAATGGTTAGCCGAACAGGAAAAGGATATTGTTTTGAAAAGCGTATTAGAATACATTTGCAAGGGTTGGCCCAAGAAGAAAGGTATTCTTGGATTGGATGCCTTTTGGCAAATCCGCATGGAGTTGTCCTCTGAAAATGATATACTCTTTAGGGGTGATAGAATCGTTCCACCTGTGTCATTGAGAAGGAAAATTTTACAACTTTGTCATGAGGGGCATTTTGGAATTATGAGAACCAAATCGATTGTTAAAGGGATGTTTTGGTGGCCAGGTGTTGACAGCGAGATAGAGGAATTTGTAAGGAAATGTGTGGTTTGCATGTCCGCAGACAAGACCCTTAGGACATTTAAGCCTAAAATGAGTGATGGTTTAATTCCTGATTTTCCTTGGGACACTATTGCCATTGATATTATTGGACCCATTGGGGACTCTAAAGAATATGGATTAGTTGCTATTGACCTTTTCTCCAAGTGGCCAGTTGTCAAATTTGTAGAGAAAATCGACACTCAGACGGTACTTAAATTCTTAGATAAAATGTTCATTGTGGAGGGTTTGCCTGTTTGTGTGCTATCTGACAATGGTGTCCAATTTACGTCCAAGCAGGCTAAGGAGTATTTTGACAGATGTGGTATTAAACATAAGACAACTGCACTGTACAACCCTAGTGGGAACGGCACTGTTGAAAGGTTCAACAGAGTGATCAAAGGCGTCATTCAGGCCTCTGTGCATAGTAAACTTGATTGGAAAGTGCAAGTACAGAAGGTGGTTTGGTCATATAGGGTTACTGTGCAAAACAGCACTGGCATGTCCCCGTTCACCATGATGGGAGGCAGAACAGCGAGGTGTAAATTTAACCCTGGATGGCTTTTTGATGGGAAAATAGCATGTTGGTCTCCAGTAGACGTCAAAGATAAATTACTGTCTAGTCATGACAAGAGCAAGGAGTTTTATGACTGTCATCATAACACTAAAGAGGTTTCTGTCAAGGTTGGAGATTGGGTGAGAGTTAAGAAACCCTTTAAGGTGCCTAAGGGCGTGAGTCGCTTTGAACCACCATCTAAAGTTGCTGAAATTTTAAGGAATTCTGTAAGATTAGATGATGGAAGGGTGTGGAATCTTAAAAACATTGCAATGAACCCTGATCAGAATTGTGTAGAGGTGTTTTCCAATCCTAATGTCAATAGTTTTGATTGGGTAGAAGATCATTTTGAGAATAGTCATGTTCAGTCTCAACTAGGTAATGATTCTGTTTCTGTTTCTTTTGAGCCCAAGCAATCTAGCCCACCTTTGTGTATTGAAGGGGGAGTGGGCGAGGGTTGCAGTTCTAATGTTCAGACAAATACTAGTGCCACTACACGTTTGGACACACGTGGTACTCAGGGTAAGGTCGATGTTTTACCTGATAAAAGAACAAGAGTTTCGCCCGGTTGGCTTAAGGACTTTACGGTGTAATATTATGTGTTTTCTTTCTTTTGCCTTATTCTTTTTCCTTTTGCTACTTCTCTTTCTTTATGTTTTTATTTCCTTTCATTGTATACGGGGGGATGTGTTATGTTGTATGTTTCTTTAAGTATCACGAGAGTAGAATATAGAGTGTATTGTGTTTGGGGTTCCATGTGGAACATGAGTTGATATGCTGAGCTGTTGAGAGAAAGACATCGCTTCCCTGGCTCTCACCTGTTTGTTTCCTGTATTTTCTATGAATAAATATATTCTACAATTTAATCTTGTTGGAGTACTTCACTACACATTAGATAAAACAATATTTATGTGGGTGTGTAGCAGCTTACGTCATGGCTATGACGACTTTTTGATCCCACATATACGAATTCCTAATGTGGATGACATTTGATATTCGCTGTTATACGAAACAGTGGATCAAATAGGTTTTGTTCCTTGTTCAACATTATAGAAACCAACGAGCAATGAGTAACTGCTGGACTAACAGGAGCTATTATTTATAGTATTTATAGTATCTATAATACCCGATACATCACTCTTTCGTGAAAGATAAACACAAAGAAGGGACTATAAACAATGAAACATCGTGACAAAACAATATTTATGTGGGTGTGTAGTAGCTAAAGTCATGGCTATGACGACTCTTTGATCCCACATATAAGAATTCCTAATGTGGACTATATTTTAAAGTTGCCGTTTTAAGAAATAGTGGATCAAATAGGTTTTGTTCCGGGTTGAAGAACTACAAACGTCATTCTTGTGACGTCACTTTGTAGTCCTGCGTGTTATCGCAAGTGATACCTCATGAGTTTGAGCGGACCCTGGTGAAAGAATGGTGATATCAATAAGGTACCCCTTCTGATTTTACCATCAAGGTTTCATTCTATAATGTATATGGCAGTATTAATAGCCCAAATTGAAGAGAGTGAGATTGGGCCAAGTTTGTGAACGCACCCCGATCATGACGTCATCGGAGTACGACGTTTCAAATGACTGAAGGTACATTGAAACTATACACTGGGCTATTAAAAGCACCCTACCTGTGCTGGTCGTTGCCTCCCCCTTGACTCAGTACATGTCCGAGGCAACGACGGACAGGTAGGTAGTGGTGATTGTAACTTATGATTGTAACTTTTACTTGAAATGTTACATTAGGCTATGCTATACAGAGTTGTAAGTCTGAAGGGTATTTTTTTACAACTGAGTGTGAACTCCAACTTGTGTTTTCTAATTTAAAAAAAACAACAAAAAAACAACATAAGTCTCTACTGTGAAGTTTTGAAAGGCGTAAAGTTCTTTTAGGGGTGCAAAAGTGTGAAGGGCGCCCCCATACACTTTATTGTTTTACCCAGAATGGGAGGGTGATGTTCTTTTTGAGTCATTGAAGGGCATATCTATTTAACATCCATTTAAGATCTGAGTATATGATCCCGATGAGAACATATGGATTAGTTAAGAGTCCAATGAAACGTTTGGGGCACATTTGGGCCATTTGAGAGCCTAGTGGTACCCTGGGGTTCTTCTGTTTAACGATGTGAGTAATGATGTCTTGAAGAGGGAGCTGTGAGACGTTAATTTGTGGGCTATTTTTAAATGGTTGTTTTGGGAAGGATTAACAAGAGGAGGGGTTCCAGAGAACGAGGAAGGTAAGGACTGACAATGGTTAGACCTATTTCGCGATTCTATGGTTTCCCTTTGTTTTACTTTCCAGAGCGGGCCTCTATATCCTGAGCTAGGTCCAGGTGAGGTGAGGTCCAGTCCCCGGTCAAGACGGGTAAGGAATGGGCCAGATGTAGGTAAATCACATTTACCGATTTTGAAATACCGAATATTACCGAATTTTACCGATTCGGTATTTCAAAATCGGTAAATGGGATGTAGGTACCAACATCTGGATTTTTTACCGATTCCTTAAAATTCGGTATTTACTGATTCGGTAAATACTGAATCGGTATTTGCTATTGAATCCTATGGGCCTTGAAGCCCATAGGATTCAATTCAAATACCGATTCGGTATTTACCGAATCGGTAAATACCGAATTTGTCAAAGGTGCAGGGGGTGTCACTTTGACACCCTCTAGCACCCCCAAAACGGGCATGTGTGCCATGTGGCACACAGACATGCCCTAAGGGCACGTCTATCTGTCACATGGCACATGTGTACATGCACAGATGTACATGTACACAGGAATCGGTATTTTACCATTGATTTGTATTCCATGGTAAAATACCGATTCTGAAAGCCATGTGCCAATGGAAAATTGGCTACCCACATTTCAATCTTGCATTTTCGGTAATTTTACCGAATCGGTAACTTTACCGATTGGCTATATGTAGCTAATCGGTAAAATTACCGAAAATGCCAGATTTAAGGTCCCCTACATGTCAATGGCCATTTACCGGTCGGTAACGGCCGAATTCGGCCGTTACCGGTCGGTAAATGGCTATTTTCGGGCACCTACATCTAAGATTTTATGATAATAATGACTATAATTGTGAGAAGCAATAAGTTAAGAGAACCAAACAGGAGTAATGTTTGATATGTTCTTTTCTAGATGTCATCTGCATCCCTTGAAGCGGAGATCGGTATATGTAGGTTGTATTTGTTCCAACCTCTGATAATGCTAGGTTTCACTATAAATAGTTTTTTCACTACAAATATTGTTTGTACACTTTGTATTGCAGTAGCAAAGTTTGAGAGCAGAGGCCCTGAACAAAGCAGAGCGCATTGTTTCCCTATTGGCTGAAACATGTTGGCCTTATTCATTGCAGTTATTTGTTGAAATTGCCCCTTGCACTGTTCTATTTTT
Organism: Lissotriton vulgaris; assembly: GCF_964263255.1. NCBI lineage: Eukaryota > Metazoa > Chordata > Amphibia > Caudata > Salamandridae > Lissotriton > Lissotriton vulgaris. Next base: position 43,911 of record NW_028240898.1, read on the forward strand.
AGACTAGAGGGTGAGGTGACATATAAAATATACATTTCTTTGTTTTTCTCCTCATTACCCTATTTTAATCACCACCCCTATTTTGTTTTGCACTGCACGAAATTCCCTTGTGGTCTGTAATTCAGAAACACACTATCGGTTCTTTATCTTCATGTGAATTTGGTTTGATTCAATTGAGCTAATTCCCTCTGGATGGAAGATAGTCTCTATGATCAAGAGACACACCATCTACATGGGTGGATGACCAAATGATAAGATTGATCACAAAGATAAATTGATGGGAATCCAATTATTTGCTCCAGGATCACTCTGTCGATCACTCCATCATAGCTTTTTGCTATTTTTTTTTCTCCTTCTTGCTTCTGTGTGACTTTTTTTCTGACTCACTGTTTGGAGCAGTTGAAGCCAGTCGGCGACATTGCTGACTTTAGACCCACGGTTCTATTCATTGTTGATACTAAAGAAAACTGATGACCACCAATATTTACTGAGATATCATTAATGTAAGAAATATAATTATTGTTTATAGTGGGTGATACCCACCTCAAGTAATGATCACAACCCTTGTCAGGGTGACCGATCAAAGTCGCTAACTTAATTTTGGCAGCAGAGCTTCCTGAGCGGGAAAGCCTGGGAGTCTGCGGCGCTTTCTTTGTAAAAATTGCTGATTTTTTTTTTTTTAATATTTTCACTTTGGTGTTTCAAATTGTATTTTAATTATACAACCTACTTGTAGGGACACTCTGTAGAGCCGCACTTGTACCCTGGACACCGCGCAGCCGATTAGGCGCTGTCGCAGAGGTCCGGAATTGTAGAGCCCCCATCTTGGGGGAACTGGAGGGTTGGCGCTCCAGTAGCCTGGCCCCTCCTGCCCTCACCGGTATTTAATTCGCACTTCTGACATCGCACGCTTGAATTTGGCAGCAGAGCTTCCTGAGGCGGAAAGCCGGGGAGTCTGCGGCGCTTTCTTTGTAAAAATTGCCGATTTTAAAAATTTTTATATTTTCCCTTTGGTGTTTCAAATTGTATTTTAATTATACATCCTACTTGTAGGGACACTCTGTAGGACCGCACTTGTACCCTGGACACCGCGCAGCCGATTAGGCGCTGTCGCTGAAGTCCAGAATTGTAGAGCCGCCATCTTGGGGGAACTGGAGGGTTGGTGCTCCAGTAGCCTGGCCCCTCCTACCCTCCCCTCCCGCCTTTACATCCTAGAAATGGCTGACTTTGCTCGCCCACGCAGCGGGCGCCCCGGCGGCACGCAGAAGACAAGCCCCTCTGCGCCCGTCCGCGCCGGGACCGGGCCCAGGGCCACAACCCCTGTGCAATTTCCACAAATTCAGAGGAAGTATAGGTACTCTAGCCATTAACTTCGCTCGATGAGACCTAGAGTCAGTTTTCCCCTTATTGAGCTACACCAGGAACCCAATAACTGTGTTTGTTGTTCTCAGACCTTTTCCTTTTCACATATCGAGGGGTTGAATGTGCCTCACATTCAGTCTAGTAAATCTGACTGGAAACTTACTATTATCAAGGCAGGTCTGATAACTGCAAGGTCACTGGTAAAACATAATGCTCACACAGCAGAACTAATTGATGGCCAAAACCTGGATTTACTGTTCATTACGGAGACCTGGGCTGTTGTAGCCTCTGACTCTGATCTGGCTTTGGCTGTCACAGAGGGTTTCTCTATATACAGAGCGGACAGAGAAGGGAAACGCGGAGGTGGTCTAGCAATTATAGCCAGAGATAGGTTTAGGGCTAAGAGTTCAGATAAAGGCAGCAATTCAAATTGTGAAACCTTAATGTTTCAAATTAAGACCACTAATAACTTCACTTTTAATGGCCTATTAATTTACAGGACCCCTAGTGCAAAGATACCATTAATTGAGTTACTCAGTCCTTTCCTAGAATCAAGTCTGATAGGTCCCGATTACACTATTTTGGGGGACTTTAATCTACATCTGGAGAAAAATGCTGATCACAAGGTAGCTTCCTTTAAGGACGATTTGGCTGGTTTCTCCTTAGAACAAAAAGTTTTTCCAGATACGCATTTCGCCGGCCATTCCTTGGACGGTATCTTCACCTCTTGTCAGGGCTTAAAAAAAAGTTGCCACCCTCCAGGTCCCATTGTCTGACCATAAGGTGATTACTTTTTCATTAGAAATTAAGGCAAATACTGGAAGACCCGTGGAAATGCTGAGGAATGCCACCTATCCTGACTGGTCAAAGATTAACTCTCAGACTTTCCTACATAATCTTCATGTATTTTACCCAGATCTTGTCTCAGACAGCAATAGAGCCAGCTGAACAACTTAAAGAGTGGATAAATGCTGCAGTTCAGGTGGCTGTATCTTTAAGGAAAGTCACTTTTAAAAGGAAAACCCCCTCACAGCCATGGTTTTCGGAAGCACTTAAGGCTCAAAAACAGAGCTGCAGAAGAGCAGAAAACTATGACGCTAGGCTTAAAGAAGAGTACAAAATGGCTTTAGGTACCTACAAAAAATGAATCATTACGGAAAAAAGCAAATATTTCGTGCAAAAAATCAAGGATTCAAAGGGATCTAGCAAGGCACTGTTCTCCACCGTTAAGAAACTAGTAAAAATTGATAATAATAGTTCAGAGACAATGACATCAGAATTCTGTAACACATTGGGTGAGTTCTTTGTAAACAAAGTATCCTCGGTTTTTGATTGCTTTAAGAGTCACCATTCAGGTAACTTAAATCAGGTTCCTTCGGACCCAATAAAAGCAGATGAATGGTCGACGCAGATCCCACTGTTCCAATTCATTCCACCCACAATAGAACCGATTGTGCAGGAAGTAAACACCATTCTCTCAGGTAGTCCAATGGACCCCTGTCCACCCAAAGTAATGCAGCTCTTTCCTGAGTTACTGAGCTCACTGTTTGAGAAACTTTTTCACAAATTCTAAAATCTGGGATCTTTCCAGATGTATGGAAAATTATTTCGGTCAGACCGCTCCTAAAAAAAACAAATTTGGATAGCGAGGAACCTGGCAGCTATAGACCTATAGCCAGGATTCCATTTGCAGCAAAAGTCCTGGAGAGACTATTAAACAAACAGTTGTCCAGATATCTGGTGGAAGGAAACTGGTTAGATCATTCTCAATTTGGATTTCGGGAGGGTCACAGGACGGAAAAAGCTTTACTGACCGCGGTGGAAGAACTCAGGAGTGTGCTGGATGATGGAGGGAAGGCCGCCTTGGTACTATTAGACCTATCGACGGCCTTTGATACGGTCAGTCATGAGACACTCCTGATCCGTATGACAGAAGCAAGGGTCCATGACTCGGCTTCAGCCCTCCTTGCCTCCTATCTGTATAATAGAACTTTTTCGGTTGAGCTGGGAGAGGCAAAGTCCAATTCATTTAGCTCACCTTGTGGGGTACCCCAGGGGTCCTCCTTGAGCCCTACCCTTTTTAATTTATATGTGGCTCCTTTGGCTGAAATTATAAGGGAATGTGGTTTCACTCCAGTGTCTTATGCCGACGACACCCAGATAGTGGTGTCCATCAGTAAGGAGGAGAACGAGACGGCAGAAAAATTCAAATACTGTATGTCACAGGTCAGCCAGTGGATGCTGGATAATTGCTTGAAGCTGAATGGGGATAAGAGCGAAGTGCTGCTGCTGGGAGGCAATTCTAACATCTGGTCCCCAGCCTGGTGGCCAGACAGCTTGGGCAGTTGTCCAGATCCAGCAGAAAAAGTGAAAAATGTGGGTATGATTCTTGATACCAAACTCTCATTTGACGCTCAAACTAGCAAACTGACATCCTCAGTCTGGTTTATTCTGAAGATGATTAAAAAAGTACTATCTTATATACCAGATGACACTCGAAAGATGGTAGTGACGGCATTAGCATTATCTAGATTAGATTATGGGAATGCTTTATATGCCGGGGCGAGAGTACAGACTTTATCTAAGCTACAACGCCTACAAAATGCAGCTGCAAGGTTGGTACTTGGTATTCCCAAATATGAGCCAATTGCACATAAATTAAAAAGCTTACACTGGCTTCCAATTGCAAAAAGAGTGCAATTTAAATCAATGTGTTTGACGCTCTAGCCTTTTGCTCGCCCGCCCTTATTAATTTGGAGCTGGGAGGCGAGCGCAGCTGTTTGTGAGTATCGGACCCACGAGTGCATGATCCTGCCTTTTGTCCTCTTGTAACTGCGCTCATCGCGCTGATTCAGCTTTTAAAACATTGCCTTGCCGCTTTTATTAATTTGCTCAGTTTAACTTTTTAAAATTATAGCGCTGACTTTGTGGGAGTATTGACGCTACTTACAGGGTTAGGATTGCAGGGATGTGCCCTTAGCATTGTGTTAGCGTTCGGCCCCAGCGGTCACCGGATGTGAGGCGGGGCCGCCTTGCACCGGGGTTGACGCTCTAGCCTTTTGCTCGCCCGCCCTTATTAAACGCCGTAATGCGTCGTGCGCGCAGCGGACGCGCGCAGCGGGCGCGCCGTCTGCGCGCCGAAGGAGCGCCAAAGGAGGGCCCGTCTGTGCCCGTCCGTGCTCTGGCCGGGCACAGGGCCACGACTCCTGGCCGTTTTTCTGCCACTTTGGTCTCCTCTGCAACACTTCGGTATACTTCGGCTGACCTCAGGGCCCTAATGGTCCCCTCTTGTGAGGCGGCGCATTCCTGGGCGGTCACTGACAGTCGGTTCCGATCATGCCCCTCCTGTAATTATCTACTCAATAGCCCTATTTCTCCGCCTATCCAACCCGGTAACGACATTAAGAATATTCAGGCGGGCTTGATAAATGCCAGATCCCTGGTGTGCCACACGGCTGAGGTCTTTGACCTATTAGCCGATAATAACTTTGATCTACTCTTTGTCACTGAGACCTGGATGACTGACTCCTGTTCTCCGGTAGTTGAGTTAGCTATCCCTCGTGGTTTCAGAATTTGTAGAGTAGATCGTGGTGCAGATGTGGGAAGAGGGGGTGGGGTTGCCGTGATCTATCGGGATCACTGGACCCTCACCTGCGAACACCTGGATAAAATCAAAGAGGCAGAACTTCTCCATTTTTGTTTGGAGCTCAGTCCGCATTTCACCTTAGGCGGCACGCTTGTGTACCGTCCGCCAGGCTATGTCGGAAACTTTATTGGATCTCTAGAGGAGGTCATCGTGCCCAGAGCTTTACGATTTCCCCGTTTTCTATTGCTGGGCGATTTTAACATTCATGTGGATTCTGAGAATTCTACTGAAACCACCCGTCTCAGTGAGACTTTTAGCATGGCTCACCTTTCTCAATGGGTTGATGCCCCCACTCATGTGGGAGGTCATGTTCTTGACTTAATATGTTCTAATTTTGACATCAGCTTGTCCCCCCCGATGCCTATGTTGTGGTCCGACCACTACTTGATTAAGTTTGCTTGGCAGATAAATGAGGATTCGAGGAGAATTCCCTCTCTGGTACATCGCCCACGGATTAATTTGATGTCCCTATCTGAGTCCCTTACCGACACCCGTCCGACTCCAAAGATGGAGCTGGAAGCGACGGTTGACGCATTTAATTCTTGGATAGCGAGCGGTGTCGCTACCTCCACCAATGCAGGGGGTGTTCGTCGGATGAGATCGAGACCCTCTCAACCATGGTTCACGCATGCTTTACGTGAACAGAAACTGGTTTGTAAGAAACTAGAGCGAGCCTGGAGACACGCTTATCTACCAGCCGAAAAGAAATCCTTATGTGCAGCCCAAAAGGATTATTACGCTGCGATTAAGGTAGCTAAAAGCAGCTACTATTCGGACAGAATCGAGAAGGCGGAAAACAACAGTAAAGAGATCTTCTCAATCGTCCAAAATTTTCTATCTCCATGTGCTGCCCAACCCCGGCTCCCTTCTTACGCTCAATGGTGTGAAGAACTGTCTTGTTATTTCACTGATAAGATTACAAAAATTCAATTGGACTTAGAAGTGGCTCAAAAGTCCTTTACGACCCCACCTGCCCTTTTAGTATCGGATAGACAATGCCCAAAGGATCAGTTTGTTGCCTTCCTCCCGGCCTCGGAATCGGATATACGGCAAATCCTGGCAGCGTTAAAGTCCAGATCTCCCGCAGACCCCTGCCCAGCCAGGGTCTTGGGAGGGATAGTGGATACTATTAGTCAAGAGGTGACACATATTATTAACCTCTCCCTTTCCAAGGCCTCGATTCCGAGAAGTTGGAAGGAGGCAAAGCTGCTCCCTTTGTTAAAAAAGGCAGGTCTAGACCCAGCAATACAATCGAGCTATCGGCCCATATCACTGTTGCCAGCTCTGGCGAAGGTGTGCGAGAAGGTGGCTTTCAAACAGTTGGATGGCTTCATTGAGTCCTCCCACGCACTACATCCTGCGCAGTCAGGGTTCAGAGCGGCCTATAGTACCGAGACAGCATTAGTTGAGGTCTCGGAGGCAGTTCGAGAGTGCTTGGACGGGGGTGGCAGAGCGGTCCTGATTTTATTGGACCTCTCTGCCGCCTTCGATACGGTGCCTCATGCCTTACTTATCGCTAGACTGCGAGCCGTTGGCATCTCAGGGCTGGCCCTTGACTGGCTGTCATCGTTTTTGAGCGATAGAACTCAGCAGGTCTGGATGCCCCCTTACTCTTCGGTCCCGAAGAGACTGTCAACTGGAGTTCCGCAGGGTTCTACGTTAAGCCCTTTATTGTTTAACGTTTATATGACCCCTCTACTATATCTGGCGGAACAGCTGGGAGCCAAGATAACAGCGTATGCTGACGACACACAGCTGTTATTCACCTGGCCTAAGGGTGTGTCTGACCCATCAGCAGTCCAACATTGTTTGTCGGAAGTATTCAGGTGGCTTGCACAAGTTCAACTTAAGTGCAACGAAGACAAGTCCGAGATTTTATTCTTCGGCTCTTTTCCTGACAACTTCAAGGATCAGATTTGGCCCCCGGACCTGCCCTGTCCCAGTGCGACGGGAGGCCCAGCTAAGAACTTGGGGGTCTGGTTCGGTCAGGATCTGAAGTTTGCGGATCACATAAAAAAACTGACCGGTACCTGCTTTGGCACCCTGCGAGCCTTGAGGAAATTTTTCCCTCTTTTGCCCAGGGTAGCCAAGGAGTCTGTTCTTCGAGCCCTGATTTTATCTCGGCTCGATTACGCTAATGCCTTATTCTGTGGCCTACCCGCGTATATGGTTCATCGGTTACAGGTGATTCAAAACGCTGCAGTACGCTTGCTCTTCTCCCTCCCCAGGAGGTCGAGTGTGCGGAGTCACCTACGAAGTTTGCACTGGCTACCTGTACCGCATCGAATCTTGTTTAAAATTCTTGTGTTGGCATTTAGAGCAGTCCATTGTCAGGGACCGTCGTACTTGCAGAAACGGTTTTCCTTTTATACTCCTAACCGTGTCCTTCGATCGGCCAATCAATGCCTACTGGCCACTCCCAAATTCAAACATGCTCGTTTGGGAGGCCAATCTATCTCAGTTAAGGCAGCTTCTGCTTGGAATGCTCTCCCCCTGTTCCTTAGAGCTGCGCCGACCATCACTGCTTTTAAGAAGGAACTCAAGACTCATCTGTTCAATGCCCCCCTCTAACAGCTCGTTCAGGCCCTGATCCAGCACTCTTGTTGTCCAATCACTCACCGCGCCAGGATACCCCGTGGTAATAGAGCGCGCTATAAAAGTTTTAATAAACATAAACATAAACATACAAGGCTGTTCAGGGATCAGGCTCAAAGTTCTTGAGAACTAATCTGAAATTGTATGAACCTTCCAGATTGCTCAGATCGAGCCAATTGAAATTAATTAGAGTCCCGAAAATCAGACGGGCCAATTGGGGTGGAAGGAGCTTTTTTGTACATACAGCTCAGGCTTGGAACCTGCTGCCACTCACTATAAAAAATAGCCCATCTCTAGGCTCTTTTAGAAAAGCAGTGAAAACTTGGCTTTTTACTGCGGTCTGTTAGGTGCCCGTTTCAGAGGGGACTGCTGTCTGTCATAAGCGCCAAGACGCCTTCGGGCATTCGCGCGCTATATAAGGTGATAAATAAATCAATCAATCAATCAATCAACCTGAACTCAACCCCCTGGCAGCTTCGGCACAAAGCAAACAGGCTTAACTAGAGCAATGCGTAAAGCATTTACCTAGTTCCCAAACAGTAATAAAGTAAAAATGTAAAACAATAAAAATCCCAAACCAGATTTGAAAAATACAGCGGAAGTTATTTACCAAAATGATATCAAAATGACAAAAATCAAAACGTGGGAACTGGAGATATGATTTTTAAAAGTTTAAAGCAGAAAAGCACAGAGTGATAATGATAATCAATAGCAGAGGTAGAAAGGGACGTAGACACAATCTGAGGCTGACCACGATTGAACGTGGGTTGGATACACCAATCAGGTTTGTCCTGGTCAATGATTGTATCATCTGGCTTAGTCTTTTAAGTCCCAATCCATCACAGAAGTGCAATTCTAAAGCCCCCGAGGCCCTCAGGTGAGCCGCCACTTAGAAAGCCACAGGGTGTCAGAAAGAGGCCAACAGTAGGATTCAAGCCAGGTCAAGTTGCCACTGGTCAGCTGGGCACATCCAGGAAACGGACTCTTGTAGCTTGTTGTATCCCTGTAGCTTGAATAATAGGCCAGCCTTAATACTTTTGGAGTCCACTTCTTTGCCCTGGGTTCAAGTGGAAGCAGGTCCAGTCCTTCAGGGCTCCTCTAATGTCATAGCCTGCAGATCTAGTCCTCTCCTGATATTCTGGAGGTCCAGGAAGTGTTCTTAAGTTGGCGCCTGGAGCTGCCACATTTATGCCTGGCATCAGATAGTGTATGAAATTACATCTGAGCACCCTCTAACCAATGGGGTAAAGGTTTCCCAGGCCAACCCTACCAACTTTGGGCATTTTCAAATGGCAAAAATATTCAACCATACTACTGCTCACATCTAACACTAAAATTCAATTTAAGGCAACCACTGTACCCACAATAAACCCAGAGATAAAAGTTAGGTAGGACAAAAGTAGAGTCCTACAGCAACCAGATAGTGGATCAGCATTCATTGTCTTGGCATTTTGTTATTTCCTCTTTCAAGTATGTTTCAAGAGTTATATGTAATCCCAGAGACTGGAGTCTGATAGTACAAAAGCAAAAGCAGAGTCCTTCAGTAACCATACATCAAATCCACATGAAGTTGCTTGGCACCCTTTTATCTCCCCTTCCAAGTGTTCCTCAAGTGGTATATGTGACCCAGAAAACTTGGCAAGCAGGATTTGACACTGAAGCAGGATTGTATGCTTTATTGTAAAAAAAGATACCCGCAGCCCCACCCTGCATATTCTGTGGAGCTCACAGGAGCCTTCTCTAACTGTTTAGGTCAGCCTATTGTTTTCCCTTTGAAGGCACTTCACACCATTTCACACCTATCCCAGACTAATTACTGGCAGAGGATTATGTTAATTAGCCTTCTGACAGTTCAGGAAGGTAAGGGGTAACTTTCTAAAAGTTACTTTTCCTTAATATGTATTAACAATAAAACTTCAAAATTCATTTGGATTTTAATAACTATTAAAATAGTTGTTTAATTATTGTTCTAGCTGGCCTCTTTTCTGAGGTACAGTGTTAGTTTTTAAGCTGTATTCTGGTTTTCTAGACAGGAAAGTGGGACCTGCTACAGTGATAATAGATGGTGGGTGCTAGTTACCGTGGGGACATGTTCAAATTACATTTCTAAAGGTTCTATTCTTAAATTCCATGCACCCTGCCTTCTGGGCTACAAAACCTACATAAGGGTGACTTAGTAATAAATAAAAGGAAGACTTTTACCAGTCAAAGGGCTAACAAAGCTGGGGAAGGGGCGGTTTTAGAGGTAGGAGTGTGGAGGGGTTGGCGTGACTGAATGATTGGTGGGCCTGAGGATATCCTGGAGGTGGCAGCTGGAGACACCAGGGGGAATTGTGCAATGTACCTATGCGCAGCAAAATCCAAGGCCTGCCAATGTGAGCCACTGATGCCCCATCCACTGCAAGGAGAATGGGTGAACTGCACAATTCCCATATAGCTGGAGGAGAGAGCAGTGCCGGGACACCTACCTGTTTGGAGTTCCTGAGCTGTCCTGGAAGTTGCCCGCTAGTGTCTCCAGAAGCACTTCAAGACGCGGTCCCTGAACGCAGGACAATTAACCCAAACGGAAAGCAAGGACTACATGTCCATTAACCTACAGCAATTGGGCAGAAAACACTAATCAATGTATTTCCCTAAAGCGGCAGTGATAATTGGCGCATTTCGCCCCTTCGCCAGTGTGATAAAGTAAGTGGATATGACTGTTTACATACACGTTAATTTTTAACAATTATGGGCATATAAAATGATTTGGTGTTAAAAAGGTCATCATTAGAAATGAACACCTTTGTGGTTCGTAGTACCAGTATTTTGTGGTACTGTATGTGACAGTGTGTTGTTTGTCTTCCTTATAGAAACTGATGTGATAATGCCAGTTTTGTTATAACGGCTTAGTTCTAAAAGTCGTCGGGAATCCGCCTTTCATTTTTGCGTCATACATGCGTGCTGCAGTCCACCAGTAGCATTTAAATTCCAAGCCTAGGGCACATTTTGCGCCATATCCTAGGGATTTATGGGCAAGCCAAATATACCAATTACGAGTATACCAATTTGAACATGTTTAAAGAGGAAGCACACACGCTTTACTACTGGTAAGCAGAGTAAAAGTGCTTACAGTTTTAAAGTCTGTAATAAATATAGGGTCCAGCAAAAGGCGAAAAGAAAAGTGACCATGCAGAAAAAGTGGATTTCACACAATTAGCAATTCTACAAAAAATCCAATTTGGCTGAACCAAAGGGTTGGCGTAACGGAAAGAGCAAACAAACTCGGCTCCTGAAATAGTGACCATAGCAGAGTCATCTCATGCATTGTACAATGGAAATAAGATGCTAGGCATCATGCGGCCTTCATACACTAACTAAGCCTGAAAAGAGCCAGACGATTTCTAATGTGTGCCCGCAGAACAGAGACCTCTAGATGCAGAAAAGCAAAGTCATGGTAGGCAGTGATGGAAGGTTAAGCAGTGGTGGGTGGAATTGGACATGGAAACTAATGGGGTAGAAGAGGCGTGCATCCATTGTCTGCAACTTAAGAAAGAGGAGATGACAAAGGAAATATGATGTACCATATGGGTTGGATGGAACAGCAGCTAAGAGAGGGAAAATGAGAATACAAGAGAGAAATAGGACCTTCTCTCACCCTTCCCTGCAGCAAAAATGACAGGAGAAATAGCCATCAAATAACATAACCAGAACTAGAACTTAGTCTCAAGTCCGACGTTAATGAACCGAGGGGCAGGAACAACATTTACGAAGCTGCATCCATCCAGTGATCAATGCTTTTGAAAATAATGACGCAAAATAAAAGTATGCTATAATTATTATGCTCAACTTGAAGATGTGGAGGTGTGTGAGTGTGGTGGATAAAAGCAGTTGGGCCTCTTTTCGGTTGTCAACGGTGGTCTGAGCCCACCTGAATGATTGGTTTGATTATTACATTATACTATTTGTTTATCAGTACATTATTCAGCACTACAGTTTGCCTACATTATACAGTTTAGTTGTGTTTCTGTTTTTTGAGAAGTGTCACATGTGAAACGTTACTAGTGCATGTGAGCAGTTTGATTTTCTTTCACTTTCGAAGTGAATATTCTGGAGAAGAAGCAGAGCCACACTGTTTATGACAGAATCAGTTACTGATCTCTAGTTCCCTTCACAACCCCTTTCCCACGCTGTCTCCAGAGTTCATTTACTGAAGACAGCAGGACATAGCAAAGAGCCCTTTCTCTGTGAACGACACAGTGCACTTCATGCATTACTGCCTCACTCAGCATCTTGTCTAATAAGCATTTGCAATGTAACAGGTCTCGCATTTTTTGAGGGTTACAGCTATTGGCGCTGTAATGGAAATGTTTTTTATACTTATGTGAGACGGAGCGGGCGTGAGTGCGAAAGTGATAGAAAGTGAGAAATGGTATGTAGAAAAAGTTATTTTCGTACATAAGTGAGAGGTAGAGTGAAGAAAGAAAGAATGAGAGAAAGTAAAAGTCAAAACAGAGCCCAGCAGGGAATAAAACAGGCAACAAACAGCCCCACACACTGACCTGTCAGAGCAGCCAGCCAGTCACTGCCTGACTGTCTAGTAGACCAGGTCGACCCTGGAAATGACTGTAGCTTTTTTTCCAATCATTTGGGAAAGTACTGGATTCAAGAGCAGCATTTCCGATGTTAGATAGTACTTACAGATCATGTCTAGTACTTTGTGGAACATGTGTGAGGGCAAGTGTCTGAAAGGGAGCCAGGCCTAAACGAGGGGTGGTGATAGGCAGGTGCTCAATATATTGTTACTAACTTAGTGGTACTCGTTTGATCAACCTCAGAAGGATGACAGACTGAGTAAACCTGGCACAATATGAACCTGTAATCATGAGATCAAGCACAGACTGGTAGAGGGGATTCATTAGACCACTGAGCCATCTTTTGCTCAATGGACTAATGAATGAACAGGAAATGGGGTGGAGCAAAAATATATATGTTGCTGCAGGATAAGTAGTACGTCTTACCAGTGCAGGGACCCTTCCTATAATCTCCATGTATGGGCAGGACCGTACTAATGAGGTGAACTATGTGCCCACATTGTGTAAATGTGTGTTAACATTACAAAAGGATGAGGTAATAAAATCCATCACGCTGTATTATGCGCCTTTTCTTGGTTTAGGAAACCATGCCATAGAGTTTGGTCCTTTCTTGCTTTATAATTGCAGTGACCCTGGGAATTGGCAAACGTGCGCTCGTGTTCACAGGGTGACGTGCCATGAGCACACTGGTGATTGTCCGCAGAGTCATTTAAACAAAGGGCGCTTTGGCGAAATGAACAACTGGGTCCCTCTCAAAAGGCATTTTAGGAATTACCCGCTAAATATTAAATTGAAAAATAGTTGTGAAGGAAGAGTCTGTGGGCCATAATGGAAACAAGCAACATGGGCTCATTGTTCAGCACACCTCAAGCCAATTGGGGCGTAAGAGCTATTTGAGGCCAATGAGACGCTCACACTTGTGGAAACCGGTGCCACTGCACCTGCTCTGCAGTTGATAGATGGGCCCCTAAAAAGCAGCTTACTGTTTTTAGACAGGCATATAATTGAAAATTACAATTAACGCCCCTCGTTCTATAGTAATGGAGGCAAAGCAAATTCATGAAGCCAACGGAGAAGTGAGACTGTAAGTATTTTTGAGCACTTGAGACAAAATAAAAGGGGGTAGAATTGGATTTCATCCTTCTGATAACAAAAAACTAGTAAATACAGAAAATGTAAACGAATGCGCAGATGGCGATACTTATCGCAATGCAATTAAAGAATGCGTCCAGGTTCCTGCAACGGACAGTGACCGGTTTGCCGGGGGTGAGGGGGATGTGTGGTGCGGGGGGCATAGTGCCACTGCACCAAACCCTCCTATTCTCTACCTTCTCTACCTACCTCTACCGGGGTGCCAGGAACCCAATGCGATGCATAGCCACATGCATTGCATCGGGTTTCCGGCAGCCACATAGGCTGCTGATCAGCTGCTGCAGGAGAGGAGGGGAGGGGAGGTCGGAGCCCAGCTCAGCGGCTGATCACTATGGCTGGACGAGGCTTTTGCAGTGGAAGAAGCGTCAGTAGCTGGAGGGTGAGCAGATGCAGCTTTGAAGCTGAAAATAGAATTCAAGTGCAGCGCTTGGAAATTCGGCCCCGCCATTGTCCCGGCTGGGCACATCGTTGTGCATGCTGCAGGAGAAACTCATGACAGAAAGTAGTGCACGCACCATGTAACAACAAAGTAAAGGGGCCAGTAGCCATGGGAGGATACCAATGCCACGTCATGGCCGTACTAAAACGGGACTAACAAGCCTATTATGGAATCACACACCAGCATTTGCGAAGGACAAAGACAGAAGCCTATGAAAAATATGGTCGAAGAGTGGGGACAGCTGGTCTCCCATACTCTACCACTGCAGTCTTGCTGAGCGAGCAGCACTTGAACGATGCTGCTAAAGCTCAACCTAAAAATGCAGCCCTGAGGTCCAACTAGCTCTGATCATATATGCGTAGAGAAATTCTTGTTATCCTCCTGTTTCCTATATTCACAGGTGGTCGCTTCTAGTGATGGCCACCGTCCTGTTGACTCGAGCCTTCGATTTGGGTACTGCTGGAGTGGATAAGGGGTCTCAAATGGATTGCTCTGGTCATGCATAGGATTGCCACAATGGCGCCAACTCTTTCCTCATATTCAAAGTTCCAAGACTGCGGTCACAGCTGTGCTAGAGGATCCAACTCGTGGAGGCTGCAGGAGTCCCGTGTTGGAGTCTGCTGTGTTCCACCATGTTGTTGGGGCTAATTTGAGTCCCTTGCAGTAGGACGGAAACCATTAAGGGAGCACCCCCTAATGTCCAACTGGCATGGCAGCAATAGGTGCTGAGGGTATTGACTCTTCTTGACTGCTGAAGCTGCATATGAATCATTGGATTGCTTTGATTGTCCTGCATTAAGACGACATCAGAGTTGTGACCTGCGCGTGTACAGTCCCTGATTAGCCGCCAAAGTCATGTATTGCAAGAATACAAAAAAAAGATGTACGGTCACTAGCATTTTATTTTTCAAAAACAAGCTTCTACTGTGGGAATTTATTTTTGAAAAACATTTCCCGTGTGGTCACACAAAACATGGCACCACTGAACAAACATACAATGCATTCAGTCGCCATGCATGGTCTTCTGTGCTGCCATAGCCCCTCCCACCTACCCTGTGTGGTCAGCTGCTGCCCCTGACTATTTCACATTCCCTCTATAGTCTCTATGTGAGCCATTATAGTCTCAATGTTAC